>NW_022727885.1:852759-874537 GCF_011630105.1 Anneissia japonica
TACATACATGTGTGTGTGTATACGTAACAGCTTAGAAGTGTCCATAAGGGGAAACATTAACAATCAAGAGGGTTGAAAACAGTACCTTAAGGAGAAAGTAGTGTCGCTAAAAGGAAACTTAAACGACGGTAAGGCGAAATCATAGACAAAAGAGTTTCCCTTAATAACCGAATAAAGGAAGTATAAACCTTTTACAAGATACAACAACAATATAGACATTATAATGTTTGCTGACGATCCAATTTAGGGTGTACATTTTAAAGCCATCTAAATTTCTAACAACCCATATCTAAATATCTCAATAAATCTTTAAGTGGAACTAAATGAAAATTTTCAATATTGTTTGTCTTGGTCCAATAAAAAAATGTTTACATTTTGGTGAAATGGAGTAAGGTATGAATATAAACACCTGATCTGAAAAGGAACTGATCTACTGATTTGAAAAAAAAGAAGTGCGTTTAACCAAGTAACAAGGAATAAATTAGAAAAAAAAGTTGGTGACGATCCGAATTTGGGTGTGAATTCGAAGGTAAATTATAATTAAATACAGGCCTTAATATCTTAAAACAAAAACGTATCAATCGATCTAAATGACTTTCACAAATAGTTTGACGATCCTAAATTCATTTAAATTGCTAACGTCCCAGAGCTAAATATCTCCAAAAACTTTATAAATGAATCTAATGGAACTTTAAAAGAATAGTTTGTCATGGTATATTAAAGAAATTTTTAAATTGAGGTGACGATCCGGAGTAGGGTGTGGATATGAGGACCACTCAAAAAGGAATTTCTCTGGTCAAATATACCAAAAGCTGATCTACTGATCTGAATAAAACTATAGGGAAAGTTTAACCAAGTTAAGTGAAAACATAAATTAATAATTGTTTGTGGCGATTTAAGCTCGAGTGTAAATTTTAGGGTAATATAAAATGCCTAAATATCTAAAAAAAAAACGCGTATATTATATCCAAATGAAACTTTATAGTTTAATATGTCAGCGTCAAATAAAACTTATTAAATTTTGATGACGATCTGGAGTAGGGTGTGAACATGAGGACCATTTAAAAGGAAACGTAACAGACCGGATATTTAAAAAAAAAAAAAACATGTATTGATCTGAATGAAGCTTTTTAGAAAATTTAAAACCATGTTAAAAGGAAAAATTACTAAATGTCAGTGACGACCCAGAATTTGGTTTCAGATTTTGTAGAAGAAAGCCGTTGTTTTTGTTATAATTTATATTTTACGTCTATCTCATTTTTTCTTGAATCTTCTTCAAAGTGTGAATATTAATTGCCGCCATAGTTCGAGTTCCCCAGACGTTGAGTTGGTTTCTATGTTTTTAAACTTCAGATTATGTTTCATAACTTTTTCTAAGATTTTATTTTTGTTTTTCGTGCGTTATTTACGCTGGACCTTTTACATTTTTCATGTTTTGTGTTGTAATTTGAATATCACTTCTCATTATGGCAATAAGGAAAAGACCTATTGTTTTCTTTAACACAGTAAATCTATCTGTTATTGTTATTGTGGCTTTTTTTGTTAATGTTATTGTTGTTAAGTTATGCTAACCAACCCTGTTATACAAACTTTTATCCATTTTTTTAAGGATACGATTTACCAATGGGACGAGATGTTTGTTATTGTAGCTGGTGTGCATGCAGTTGGACTGTTGGTATTTCTTAAGTTTAGCAGGTGTGATGTACAAGAGTGGTCAAAAACTGATTATTCTAAAACTGAAAAGCCTTCGCTTGAGACACTATCGGCGAAAACAAAAACAGTAGCTAAATGAACTATCAACCCACCAACAATATACTGACCGAGCAAGGAACTATGCACGACAAAATGTGTGGACTTAAGCTCAGCATCTAACATTATGGTTCGAGCAGCACTTCCTCAATTAATTATTCTCTTTCGCACTACTTTTCTACTCTCGTATTTTTTCTGTCTTGCTTGACTCTGGCATTATGCGGATACCTGTGCCTTATAAATGTCTATTATTATTATTAATATTATTATTATTATTATTATTATTATTATTATTATTATTACTATTACTATTACTATTTTTATTATTGTTTTTATTATAATTATTATTAATATTTATTATTATTATTATTATTATTATTTATCATTAAAGTAAATAGTATGCAAATATGACGATGTGGAGATATTGAAGTACGCAGATCCAAGTAGGTGTCTAACTATGTGAATTATTTTGCAAACTTTCCGTTATGGTGTAAAAAAAAATGTTTATTATTTAATATTTATTAATATTATTATTTATTATTATTATTAATGTAAATAGTATGCAAAAATGACGATGTGAAGATATTGAAATACGCAGATCTAAGTATGTGTCTAACTATGTGAATTATTTTGCAAACTTTCCGTTGTGGTGTAAACAAAACTGTTTAAAAGTGAATGGACAAAAAACATAAGAACTTATAACTTACTATAGAAAATGCGAAAATAACGTTGTATCACTTGTTGTTGACAATGTTGAAATTCAGACTGTTAAACTTCATAAATATCTAAGCTTAGAGATTTACAATAAGTTAAACCGGTGGAACAGTGGGATAAAATTGTTAAGAAGGGTATGACGCGCCTGTGTTTGTTAATGAAATTGCGGTCATTCAATGTTAATATTTATTCTTCTGTTATTGGAAGCGCCACGTTGTTTGGAAGTAATGCATGGTTTGGTAAATAAATATGTTTCATTGCGAAAGAATGACGCAAACTCTCAGTATTATGATGTTTAACTGGATCTTTATTCTCCAAACGCTGTTCGAAGACAATCGAAAAATAACAATAAAAATTATAAAAGCAACATGATCTATAAACAAAGCTTGTAAACATCCTCTATTCCCTAATTATAATTATAGCAAGAATATGCTAATGAGGTAATCACTTCAGCGTGACGATCAAACTGTCGTGCGCCTACAGTTAACTACGATCACCAACTTCTCGGGAGTTGTGAACTACAGTATTAAGAACATTAAGCCAAGGAGGTATACTTGAATAAGCGTAGGCACTATTCATATACATGTCTCAAGGAGGTCTTACTGATAAACCGCTGGCCTTTAATCATACATGTAACTCTACTTCTCATATTAATTATCCTCTATATCATATCTCAAAGCACAATATGGTGATTATGTATTTATGTCATAACGAATGTAGCCGTACCTACGAAACATGCTATACTCGCCGCTATGCTAAGACGGTATGTTAGCTATGCTGACCTCTGAACACAATCCATGTAAAATTGTATCATCATTTCTTTAAGATTATTCGTATCTATTACAATTTCTCTAGGCATAGATAATTCTTTAATATATGGACCTCCTACCATTAACTGTTTATCATTCTACTTACATTTTTGGCCACATAAACAATTAAAAAAAAACGATTAAACTCTAAAACAAACTTCTCGTCGTCTTAAACTATTTCGGCTCATAGCACTGACTTATGGTTGGTGGCGCTACAACTAATTAAAACTTGCATAAGATGAAACAATATATATATATATATATATTACAAAAGAATACAACGTATTGTAAATTGGGCTAGAACATTTCTAACACATGACAACTAGATCATATCTGTGAGATTAAATATATGATCAAGTAAGATGTATCATACTTTGACTGTCAAAGACGGAGATCTCCGTCTTTTGTTACACAACTCTTGACTGCCAAAGACGGAAATCTCCGATAGATATGAAAGTTGTGGACCTGTGGTAGAAATTTCTGCAATAAATTCGTTCTGGGCCGTATATTGTTTTCACTTTTGAAACCCCACCCCCAACATCGTTAGCGTGACGTGTTTGTTTACACTTCTCCTGGATACGAGTAACGCGACGAAAAATTGAATCACACTCGCCTGTTTTCAGTTTAAGAGGAGGTCATTTCAGAAATCTTCGCGGATTCGGATTCCGAAAATGATTTTTTAGTATGCAACGATGTATGTACATGTCTTATTGTGTTTTCATTCTCTTGTACATTTTACCAACAAACAAGATAAAACACGAGTTTTGATTGATATTTGGTGAGGCTGTCCGTCAGCAATAACGTGTGCACAACAATCAGGCTTGGCGGCCGATGCGTTATGTAAGCTAGGCCTAGGTCTAGCCTATTTCGGTAATTTAGTTCCCAACGACTAAACGAATCTTTTATTTGATTACCCTCGAATAAAAGGTTAAAATCACAAACCTGTGGAGCAAATAGATATCTCAACTAATTCCTACCACTATCCATTAGAATTCCTAACAACAATATCAAATACCGATACGTTTTAGGGCATTGTTGTTCGTTGTAATAATCCATTATCTTGCACTCTGTTTTGCGTTGTGATGTACCAACTGATTTTCCAAGTGGACACAAATAAAGAAATCTTGAATAATGGGATCTTGTTTTTTTTTTTTTTTTTAATATCACTTTATTGCAAACAACAATAAGGAAAACGCATAATACAATCATAAGTCATGGCCCAGATGAGGCACACGCAAGGAGAAACGGAGAACAACAACGAGAAAAGGACAAAAATCAGTAATTTAAAAAATAATAAAAGAAATATAACAATCCAATTTAGTCAGTTATAAGATACGGAGGATTAATCCATGATGGTTCGTTTTTCGCGTAAAATATACTAAAGGAAGAAATTATGACAAGTTTAGAAATATTGTCACGGATTTTTTTTAACTTAATTGGGTTATTGCACATTTTCAAAATTGTTTTAATTGTTTTTATATTGCGAGGAGAGATATATCTACGAGAACCCACCTCAAAGCAAATCAGTTGGACATCATAGCCGGAGTCACTAATGTCCCTAATCAGAGGTGCATACTTATTACATTTCCGAGAATGGCCGCCTCAATGCCCAGTTCGAAAAGAACCGTCAACTCGAAAATTACGAGTTTTTTTTTTCAATTCCTTCCAGAACAGACTGGGATCAGAGTTGTCGTTGCACACTCCAAGTGGATGGTTGAACGGGCGTTATGGTTAGTGACTCCGGCCTCGAGGTCAGACATACAATTGAATGTCATCAGCGTTTCAATAACATGCAGAGGTAGCGCCAGCGGGGGGGGGGTCGTGGGCCAGGACCCCCCGTCGGGGAGAAAAAGCACAATTCCTCGGGGAGAAAAAAAATTATGTGTATTTTTATACATTAGTAACTCTAAATTCGATTAAATATGCCTTTGAAACCCCTAAATTGTCAAAATTCGCCCCCAGGACCACTTTCGAAACCTTTTGATCGAAGCTCAACCACGCCCACTTCGCTTTCGTCGGGGAAATCTGACTCCTCGTCGGGGCATCGCCCCCCCCCGTCGGGGACCTTGTCCCCCACCCCTCGTCGGGCAAATCCCGGCGCCCCCCTAGTGACTCCGGCCTCGAGGTCAGACATACAATTGAATGTCATCAGCGTTTCAATAACATGCAGAGGTAGCGCCAGCGGGGGGGGGGTCGTGGGCCAGGACCCCCCGTCGGGGAGAAAAAGCACAATTCCTCGGGGAGAAAAAAAATTATGTGTATTTTTATACATTAGTAACTCTAAATTCGATTAAATATGCCTTTGAAACCCCTAAATTGTCAAAATTCGCCCCCAGGACCACTTTCGAAACCTTTTGATCGAAGCTCAACCACGCCCACTTCGCTTTCGTCGGGGAAATCTGACTCCTCGTCGGGGCATCGCCCCCCCCCGTCGGGGACCTTGTCCCCCACCCCTCGTCGGGCAAATCCTGGCGCCACCCCTGATAACATGCGTTGTAAATAAGTCTTCTAGTGGTGATATTACAGAGTGAAAATAATCTGCCGTTTAGTCACCATTGCAATCTACAAAAAAAAAAAGTGGAATTAGAAAGTTCCTAGATAACAAAAACTCGGATATAATAATTGACAGCTGTAATAGTTTATTGTATTTTCTACCAGCGTTCTAGATTACTAAGTTACAGCAGGAGCAAAAACTATGCATCTAAGTTGCAGTTATTTGGACAAAACTTTTTGGCAGTATTCATTAGCATTGAGCTTCATTCATTAACTTTACGAATTTGTAATGAAGTTCTTCTTTTAACCTACAAGGCCCTTCATGGCAAATCACTGAGATATTGATCTGAACTTTCAGTTTCTTACCAGTCTGGCAATTTACTTAGGTCGTCAACTTGCATGATTTGTACACCCGTAACATCAAAAACTAATATGGGTTTTGATATGTTTTTGCCATTGCAACGTACCATTTTTATGGAAAAAACGGAAACGGAAGTGTTGGTGTTACACAAGAGTACCAAAATGGTCACCTTAATGTATGCGACACCAGCAGAGAACATGTACAACCTCATACTTCAGTGAAAATCCAGTGTTGATAAGCAACCAGGTGCTTAAACAAGTACCAGAAGTCACCATACCAACATACAATCTCTTGACAAGTAATTATCAATAATAAACACGTTATATCGTCATTGCGGACTTATAAAATCCGCATATGCCTTAAAACTAAAAGAAAATGCATACGTTAAGAGTCCGTACTGAGCCCAAAAAATCCGCAATGAAAATATAACGTGTTAATAGCAATGTTTTCTTTTCTAGTTCTAAACATTCTTTTTGGTAACACCAATACTTTACAACATCAAATACCAATCATCGATCCAAATACATTCCGTATGCCATAGGCGTATCCCGCCATTAAGTGGTGATGCTTACTTACTAGGATACTTGATAGATAGGCCCTCTATTCCATCTGTATGGCCTTCAATCTTCTTTTACAGGAGTCCACACTGGGTGCCCAAACTACGCTTTTCGCTAATTTATTCCAATCAGAGTTCACACGAGTACTAAAAAATTGTTTTCTAACTTCGGTTCTTATAGGTTTACAATACATTTTTATTGAATGCCCCCTAAGTCCCTTCCCTTCCGAAATGGTTAAGTTGTCGCACAGGTCAGTATTGTGCTAAAAATTATAGGAGCTCAAAAAATTGCCTAAAAATCCAATTTTTTTTTTCACTATAAATAAACAGTTTAATGTCTTATTAATCATGTCCCAAAGTATTAGTTCTGGAAGTGGTCAACAAATCGTATATTTAATGCTATTTAGATAGTTAATTCTATTAAAAAATGTATGCACAAATAAATTTGGAAGGCAATTACTCAAAATCATGTTTATCTTGACACTAAGAGTGCTGTACATTCACTTTCCAATAAATTGGGCTTGAAATGTCCAATTTCACTGAATCACCCCTCATTTTAAAGATCATACACTCAAGTATCTGAAAATACCAATAACTTGAATTTCAATTTTTGCTACAACTTGGCCATTTTGTCACAACATGCCTATTATATGATTCCAAAATATCAATCTCCTTTCGACCGCGTGTGACCTGCCACATACAAATGGAAAAAAAACTGACACAAATAAAATGATACAAATATTAACATAGTCGCAATATAAACTTACTCTAGCATATGTAATATAGATTTGATATACGTATATATATATCTGTCTCTTATACATATATATATATATATAAAGCATAATCTGAAGTCCACGTGTGTTTCGTCAAAATACAATTCAAAAGTAAAGACAAAAAGATTGACTTGGTAGACTTGAAACACTAAAATGTATTCACATGAATATTTCGGCCTGTCCTCAGGCCTTCTTCAGCATGAGTGGCAAACATTATGTAAGTTGGCTGTTACAGAAATCTCAATATAATAAAACGAATACATGTGAATAATAAATTTAATGTTTCAAGTCTACCAAGTCAATATTTTTGTCTTTATTTTGAGTTATATATAATATAGATATATACTCCAACACTATTAAAAATATATGTATGGAATTATCTTCTTTACTAAGATTGTTATGTAATCTTGGTAATCTATTAATTAACCCATTTTAGTAACATTAACTCTTGTAAACGAAATTGTGAAACGTTCAGTAATGGCATTGAAATATGGGTATTTGCATTTTTATATGCCAGCAATTTCGCAATATGTTTAATATATTAATTAACTTTAAGCTTAGAGTAGATAATTATACCAAGATCACAATGGGAATTTACATTGTCTAAAATATGTGATTATAAATAATACTATAAGGAAATATTGTTGTTTTATTAATACAAATACAGTATTTAAAACTTTATATTTACTTAAGCTAAGTTCCATGTGCCAAATATTGCACCATGAATTAGGTTTATGTAGATCATCTTGTAAAAGGCGTGAATTGTGCATATGAGATACTACCAACAATGATTTTATTTAATAATTTATTTGCAAAAATGAAAGGCCAAAACTGAAACGTAGGCGTATTGAAATATCATCCAAATTGAAACGTAGAAGAATAACCTGTAACTTGCAGCTTCAATGTGCTGAATTGCGTATCATTCCACAAAGACAGGGCTGAAAAGAACCATAGCATCGGGTAACCCCTACTCTTCCAAAAAATGCAATGGGTTCTTTAAAGAGCACATGAGCCAGATGTGTATATTGGGTATCCATTTAGACTAAGACTTAGACTAAGACCCATAGTCACTTTATTGCACCCTTTACGGAAATTCCTTGCTCGTACATTGTTAAAACTATCAAAACTGGTTAAAATATAAAGATGTACAGTACAGTTTGAAAGACAAAACATATTTACGTTTAAATGAGTTATTTAAAAAAAAAATACCAGATGAATGTAAATAATACATTGTAATACATTATTAAAACTATTAAAATTGTTGGCAAAATAGAGATGTACTATAAAGTTTGAGAGACAATAAAACTACGTTTAAAATTGTTATTAACAAATTGGATAGAAAGAGAGAAGATAGCAGTTAGATTCGCCACTGACTTACATGGCCAGATGAATGAAAATACTGTACTCAATCGATGTGCCACCAAATCGTAACCAGCGTTCACCATGCCCTCACGATGTCACCGGGGACGCAACTGCGAAAAACTATTTTTGGCAGCTAAGGGACGCTACCAATAAATAATCAACAAACTGCTGGGTTGCTGGGTTATTTTGAAAGGTACTACATGGCTGAAATATTTTTTATTAGGGGTTAATTGGTAAAAATCTCACACAAAACATACGACGTCACTGACAAAGCCGAAGACGGCAACTCGATTTTTAGATTAATTTTCCGAATAAAGTTGTACTAAATAACTTTTAATGACGAACTATTATCTTAAGTTTTCTTTGTGGGTCATTCAACTGTCATTTTATCTTTTTTTCGGTAATATTATCATTCTCACTAAACTATAAAACACCCACATAACAACGTCACGTTAGATCGGTCGGTGGGGCGCCGTGGTGATGACGGTACGGTCAATTTTCGTCGGAAGATGATAAACAGTTTCATTGAACTAAATTCTTACTTATGTTAACAACCTGCTTATCTAAGATTATACTGACACTGGTTTCAAATGAAATAATTGATAAATTTGTTTTATATCAATGTTTGTCTTAAAAAGTACATAACAATTTGTCACAAATACGTATGCAACAATGCACAGGGACACCACGCTGTTTTAATTTTTTCTTGAAATCTGCATGCCTGATTACCATCATTATACACAGTACAGTAGATTCAAGTAAGATGTTTCAAATGATATAACAAGGTATGTATGTATGTATGTATGTATGCCTTTGAAACAGTTTTTTTTCCGAGTTTTATTTCCCTTAACGTCGACTCCGTTTTAGAAAGCACATTGTTCAATCACACAACCTTCGCGCTCCCACATCAGTTCCCCCATTTAAGGACATCTAGATTCGCCACAGACTTACATGGCCATTTAAATAAAAAATCTGTACTCAATCGATGTGCCACAGAATCATAACCAGCCTTCACTATGCCCTCACGATGTCACAGGGGACGCAACTGCCAAAAACTATTTTTGGCAGCGAAGGGTCGTTACCAATAAACAATCAACTAACTACCGGGTTTCTGGGTTGATTTGAAATGTCCTATATGGCTAAACTATTTTATACTTAGGGGTTAATTGGTAAAAGCCGCACACAAATCTTACGACGTCACTAACAACGTCGGGGACGGCAACTCGATTGTGAGTATTCATTTTCCGAATAAAGTTATACTAAATAAGTTCTAATGACGAACTATTTTCTTTATTGGTCATTCAACTCCGTGATATTATCATTCTTAACAATCTATGAAACACTCACATAACAACGTCACGTTAAATCGATCGGTGGGGACGCCGTAGTGACGCCGGTAAGGTCAATTTTCGTCGGGAGGTATCCAGATGATAAACAGTTTCATTGGACTAAATTCATGCTTATGTTTACCACCAGCTTAATATCTAAGATTATACTGACACTGGTTTCAAATGAAATAACTTACAACTTTGTATGAATGTTTTAATAAGTACATAAAACTATGTCACAAATACGTATGCAAAAATGCACAGGGCCACCACGCTGTTTGTTCATTTTTCTTGAAATCTGTATGAATGATCATCATACACAGTATAATAGATTCAAGTAAGATGTTTCAAATGATAATTATAAAAATGTATGTATGTATGTATGTATGCCTTTGGAACTGTTTTTTTTCGAGTTTTATTTGCCTTAACGTTGACTCCAGGATTAATCACACAACAGTATCATTGTTAAAAGAAAATCACGGTCAAGTAGTTATAAATCACCTAAAATCACCTTATTTTGCGAATTAGCGCACCTCAATTGATAGTCGAGCCTCCCACTTCACCTTCGCCCCCCTCCATCAGTCCCCACACTTCACCTTCCGTCCCCATCAGCCCCCTCCAATTTCTGTAGAAAATCACGAGCCAGCACCGAGCTATGACCATATCTATTTCGTAGCTCATTCTTAGCCTTCTAGTATGCCTTATCTGTTTGCAGCAGCAAATAGTTGATAACCAACGACTTGGCTTTCTATCCATATGCTGTCTTAACAGGCGGAGCTTTTCATTGCTAGTGACTGCTTTTGTCTTTATAAGTGCTGAAAAAGAAGCTTCCCAAGCTGGAAATTTAAGTGGATCCCCATCAAACTTGTCTACATGAACATGTGGCAACTTGAATGAATCAGTCAATTGTCGAACAAGCCACAAATTCTCGTATTCTGTGAGCATTTGTTCCCTCCTTGCCACATGAGTACCATCACATGCACTAACAAAAACTTGACTTTGCCTTTGAGTTGAGTCGACAGATGTAGCTGCAATCCTGGGCAAGTAAGTTAAAGTATCAGGTAGTATCATATTCTATTGACAGCTTTTTCTCTGCCAACTTCCTCTCAATTCCAGTAAAACTAATTCCTGCTACCATTACTGCAGCTTCTGCTTCTAGTAGTTTTACCTTTTCTCGATTGCTACTACATGTAGCTGATGACTTAGAATAATTATTGAGAACAATGGGCTTGAGAAGATCTAGATGATGCAACGGAGACTAACAGAATTCGGAGCTGAATGAGACGGTGTTTTGTCTGTCTCATGTTGTTCAACTAACTTGCTTACTTCTTCACAAGTAAATTTCATCATATTATTGTACTCCATCCCTTCAATCTTTGTTAGGACAGCTTCAAGGCGTACATATGCCTGATGAAGTGACTTCTCTTGATTTGACATATCAATAAAGTTGAATTCTCTTGACTCGCTATCATTTATCAATTTGATCAACTGGATCAGTCATCCTGCTCATTCACTGGCTAATCAACCACATAAAATTACAAGATTCCAAGCAATACAAATCTGAATCCAATTCCACTAAACTAAAACTGCTGTTTCGTTTAATGATTTCAATTTTACTGTCACATAGCATTAAGGGAGTTGATATGAACAAATACTGAACAAACACAGCTTGACAAGTGCAGTGGTTGCTGTCAAAACACTTTATTTCTTTCACTGAATTGCTCACTGACAACTTTCAGGATCAACAACACAACACTGAAACCTGGTGAAATCATTCATGTTCATAACAACACAGTGGCTTAACTTCAGCTGCCTAGAACACACAGCCAGTCATGCTTTCATAGTATATTGATCACCTGTTACCCAGGCATGTAGACATTACATAATCACCAATAGCCACACTAGGTCAGTGTTACATAACAACTTGTAACATCTCAGCATTTACAAATAATAACTTAAAAATTAAAATATATAATTAATTACCACACAATTAATTGAATTATCTTTCTTTTTTCATGGTATATGTGGCATCATTTGAGCTTTAAGTGGTTCATTATTTGATCAAATGATGCAACCAACAACCGATGAATATCAAATTATGAAAAGAAACTGATATTATTATTTCGAACAGAAGATACGCAAAGTAGATTTATCACAATTAGTTTATCTGTTAATATTGTATTGTACCTACTAGGTCAGCAACAGCTGAGCCTTAGCATAGATCCTCCAGTTCAAGTTCTAACGGCTTACCATACTTTAATTAATGGAATAGGGTTAGTTTTATAGAGCTACATCAATTTATATGTTCACATTACTTTATCACAATATCGACTCAAATAGCTCAATCACCAAGCGCGTTTTACATGATGCAAGTATACTAGCCCAACAATTTTTTTTTTACTTTTTTTAATTTTTCATGTTAGTTCATTGTCTCCTCAAGCCCACTGTGTGTAAATCATGTAGTTTACCTTATAACCCATAAAACAATTCAGTAACAGTAAAGACAATGTCATACAACTTATATTCACAGTAATATATAAGTCCCGTTATATTTTTTCTCATATTTTTTTATTTTTTTATTTTTTTAAAATTCTTTATTGCCAGAAACACAACAACAACAAACACATAGGGTCAACTCAGGGAGTAGGCAGGAACCAAAAAGTGAACTAAATCACTGTAACAAAGTTAAGATTCCATACTCTCTGAGTAGCAAAACAGAACGTTCGGGAATGGGAACGTTACATGCAGGAAGATCGACACAAGGGGGAGTAGGAGTACCAAAGACAGAAACAAAAAAAATCATTAAAAGAGTTAGCGATGACAGAGGGTGAAGATACGTGTGAGCCATTAATGTTAAAGGACAGGGGGACAGGTGAGCGTTTACGCTCTCTAATAAAGTGCCAAAAAGCTTTACGCGTGTAATCGCTGGTAAAAAGTTTGTTAACTTAAGAGTAATACGACTTATTACACATTCGTTTAACTACGTTACGGGTAGATTTGTATTCATTCCAAGCAGCTAGTGAGCCAATGCGCTTAGCCTTTCTAAACAATCTATGTTTTTTATTAATGCATTTTCTGATGTCCCTGGTAACCCAAGGAGAATGTTTCCTCTTTTTACTGGATTTTAATGGAACAGAGTCGCGAATTATTGCAGAGAGGATGTCCAAAAATCCGTCCCATGAATTATCAACTGAGTTTTCAACCATGAAGACACTCCATGGGGCAAGGTGAATAAGTTGATTAAGATGGTCGATATCAGTTTTGTGATAAGCTAAAAAATTACGGATTAGAGATTTTGAACGCTTAACGGAGATTAAAATATTGAAGGAGATTGCAAGGTGATCACTCACAACGGGTTATCAGTGACATTAAGAGAGCATAAACGTTCAGGTCTATTAGAAAAAAGAAGATCAATTATTGTACCAGTTGAGGGATCATGGGGGTTAGGCCTGGTGATTTCATTAACAACCTGTGAACAATCAAGTGCATTGATTGTGTCGATAAAATTATTGGGTATAATATTTGCATGATTCCAATTTAAATTAAAGTCTCCGATATATATTTACTATCGTACTTAGGTAAATAAGGTAGTAAAAAAACAAGAAAATTATTACTAAAATCATTTCAAAATGATACAGGGAATTAGGTGGACAATAACAAACGGAAAAGAGCATTTTACAATTACCAACTGAAATAGAAAAACATGTAATTTCATGAGGCGTAGACTCGAGTTCATGACAATGAATTGGATTCAGTTCAGTCGTTATAGCTGCAAGCACACCACCTCCTTTCTTGGTAGATCTGTCTCTTCGGATTAAAAAATAATCCTGAGGAAATCCTAAAGATGAAGTTAAGTCATCAGACGTGAGCAATGATTCGGTTATGGTTAAAATATCAATGCACTAAAACAGAGAGAAATGCTTGAAATTGGGTGGTTTTGTTCCGTAGGCTGCGAGCATTCATGTTCACACGGTTTATACTTAATGATGCTGAGTGATGATGTTGCTGTTGCTCCTGTAGTCCAGGTCCATTGTGTTGAGCAGGTCCAGGGTTAGGATGAATGTCGCCGTCACGTGACAGACTGTAGAAATGACATGATGCAGTTGAGTTTGAGTAAATGACATGAGGGGGTCTTTGGAATTTGCGCTTGATGAACGGATGGTATAATGTATTTTGCAAAAAACATACAAACTGGACGCCCATATGGTTTAATAGGTCTTTAAACGAAGCAAGATGACACTTGTTAAAAAATAAACTCACAGCTAGGATCACAATTCAGAGTGGAGTCACCCCCCCATATATGGGGGTTGAGTAGATATAACATTGCGTCGTGATACCGCAATAATGTAAAATATATAGTTGTCTTTAGTGCCACTGCCAGGTGGCTCCGAATGATTTGGCTTAACGGAGACGTCATAGAACAGGTGTGACGTGGTATCGATGGAATTATCAAAGTACAAAATACTGATGTCGCAGCCTGATACAAAAAGAGATATAGAAACTGTAGTTACCGGATGATCGGCACTGTAAAGTTCACTGTTCACATAAATAATCATAGAGCAAATGGTAAAAGCGAAAAATTGAAGATATAAAAACTTGCACTTATCCATAGTAGTAAAACGACAGCAAAATGTACAAACGGCAAAAATATCAAAATACATACAAAATCAATTTCGTCAGGTAAAAATCGGGTACATTACAGTTAAGAACTTGGCAATTTAGTTTAAAACTTGTATTAAAACTGGAAAAAAGCGTCCACAACCTTTAAAGGCTTCTAGGCTCAGGGAGTGCCCATAAATCAGCAAGTGCTTCGGTCAATGACCTCACAGTCAAGTATTAAAAATGCCTTGAGAAGAATAGAAACATCTGTGTCTAGAGTTAGACACGTTCGATATAAATTAATGATATGGATTTTGTAGGGCAAACTAAATTATTGATCGATATTTATCTTATTATTATTTAATATTAGTATTTACTACGATATAACATTTGTTTTTATTGCTCAATAATTGTATGGCTCGGATTTAGTAGCCTTTTGTAGTTCCAGCACATGTTCTAAACAAAGGTAATCTTAAACACTAACCTAGCCGATAACACAATAATGATAATTTTTTTAATCAACAGGTACCATGGAGAAAGTCTTCTTCTATCGGCCCCTGTACGTGCAATATGTGTTTCCAACATTGGCTTAAATTTATAAAATTATAGGTTTATTTTTATAATAAACTTACTCCATGAATATGTAATATAGATTTGATATAGGCCTATATCTGTCTCTTATACACATCTAGATGTGTATAAGAGACAGGCTTAAGGACAAGTCTAGTAGCCTTNNNNTATTTCCATTTTTGATATTCCAGCAATTTCGCTTGACGAGTCCTAACGTCTTATAAGATTTTGTAATTATTATGTTAAATATGTTTATTAAATTTAAGCTTAGAGTCGATAATTATACCAAGATCACAATGAGAATTTACATTGTCTAAAATATGATAATAAATATACCAAGCCTATAAGGAAATAATTGTTGTTTGTTATTAATACAAATACAGTATTTAAAACTTTATATTTACCTAAGCTAAGTACCATATGTCAAGTATTGCACCATTAGTTAAGTTTATGTAGATCATCTTGTAAAAGGCGTGGATTTAGAAAGTTTATAAATGAGGAGTTTGTGGTCAACAGTGTCAAAAGCCTTTGGGAAATCATTGCATGCGACGTAACATTGTGTTTTATTGTCAAATGATTGATATGTAATAGAAAATAATGTTAGAAGTTTGTTAGTACAATGATCTATTTGGTATGAAGAGCCATGCTGAGTTGAGGAGAGAACGGGTGAGACGTGTTGAAATTAGTGGTTAAAAATTAAACGTACAAATGGTTTAGCTTAGGTTGGTAGAATTGATATTGGGTGGTAATTAGTGACTTTTTTTCTACCTGTTTTATGTATGGGGCATGTACTAGCGATTTTCCATGCTTGTGGGAACGTATCGTCACATATTGCCCAATTGATAATAGTAGGCCTAAGTAGTGCTTTAGAGAGAGGAGTTGCATTGATTTTCAGCAGTCGTGGTGGTAGTTAGAAAATGAGAGTGTTGCTCTGTGGTAGTTTCAAAAATTTCATAAATAATCTGTAATATTGTTACCAACAATGATTGTATTCAATAATTTATGGGGAAAAATTAAAGACCAAAACTGAAACTTAGGCGTAATGAAATATCATCAAAATTAATAGTAGGAGAAAAAACCCGTTAACTCGCAGCTTCACTGTGCTGAATTGCGTATGGCCGTGGTCCGTGACTACATAGTGGCTGTAAAGATGCGCTTATTGTAGCTACATGTTCACCTCATTCCACTAACGACAAGGCTGAAAAGAACCCAGACTCACTTTATTGCATCCTTTTACGGAAATTCGTTGCTCGTACATTGTTAAAACTATCAAAACTGGTTAAAATAGAAATATGTACAGTCCAGTTTGAAAGACAACAAATATTTACGTTTAAAGGAGTTATTTAAAAAAGGGATACCAGATGAATGCAAATAATACATTGTAATACATTATTAAAACTATTAAAATTGGTTGAAATATAGAGATGTACAATAAAGTTTGAGAGACACTAAATTAGTTACGTTTAAAATTATTAAAAATTGGATAGAAAGAGAGAAGATAGCGGTTAGTACGTAAACGGCCGCACCCGTTGGATGTGATTGCATTTTAGATTATCATAGAGGGGGTGGTTATGATCTTCCAGAATAGAATGGAACAATCAATTTAAGTCCTTATCCAAGTAGAGATGGTTCTAACAACCGAACCCTTTGCAAAAAGCGACTGTAACAAGTGCCGATGTTAAGGCTATAGTTAGCGGGCGCATCTACCTTAATACTACTCGGCCACTCTACTTGCCCCTATTTATGTTTTAAACTATCCCAGACTCGTACAGTTAGGCGTGTAATGAAATATCATCCGAAACAACATTATATAGGCTTAACCTATGCTTTTAATGTTTGGTACTTTTGTGATCCATAGGTGCCACGAAACACATAATTACCGGAAAATTCCGACAGAAACCTAAGGGTATACCTTCTGAGGTTTCGCTAAAAAAGGAATATTTTTTATGGTTTTTTTTGCCCATTCGTATAATAATTGTACCCAAGGGGTACAATTTTTATAGTATGAAATATTGCCAACAATGCCAGAATTAATCCTATAATAAATGTATTAGATATTTTCTTGATTAATATTGTATTAGCTTCAATAGGTTTTAAGTGGTATTTGCAACCATAAATACACGTTTTAATTCTATGTAATAAAACAAGAAGCTAAGCAGCTTAATCCCTGTACTTTATTTCATTTTCAAAAAGTAAATATAAAATAAACATATGCAGTTTCACAAACACCGAAAATCTTCTAAAAATTAAAAATTATATTGCAATCAGATCAGACTACATACTGCTACATGAACTCTTAGAATCAACTCGTATAACAATTTCAACAATAAATATTTTTACTATAATAGCTCACAATGTTGTGCAGTGATGGTTAAAAAAAAACTAATTCCAAATTGTTATCTTAGATTATTTTCCCTAATTATAGATGTTTTATCCTTTCATCACTATGTTATTGAACCTAGAAATTCATACAGGATCACATCACGTATGGCAATGATATATGGTTATAAATTTGTAACGTTAAACAGTGGCGTAATACCTAAGTGTTCTTTCTAGCAAAAGCCAGGGGACCCATACTATTCGGGAATTTAGTTTTTTTCCGAAATATTGGACTCTTAAGAAGCAGATTGTGTTAAAAATCAAAATTACCGGACCGTATTTTTTCCACCAGTATTTGGGACATAAGGGGTCAACGATGTTACACCACTGACCGTTATTATAAGCGACATCACAAGCAAAATGTTTTTTTTCCCTATTTTTTATTTTTATTTTTATTTCCTTCACATCCAACAGCAAGTACACTTGCCACTTACAGGATGGAATGATGCTTTATAAAGTAAGTCTTTTTATGAGGCTTAGGGAGTGGAGTTGTTTTGGTCGTGAGAAAAAGTCCTGCTGTGACAGGAATTGAACCCAGGACCCTGGGATCAGAAGGCAAGCAACTTAACCACTGAGCTATTCAACTCCACTCTATTCAAAACTGTTGGTATTACATTATAATAACTTAATTATATCTAACACATATTTCGTGTATAATACATGTATTTTCACTTAAAGTTGCATTCATGATAAGCTTAGACATTTTCCGTTTCTTATGCTGTAATACACAATACATTAATAATGTGTTGTAAATCTTTTGTGTTTTATTTTTGTTAGACTCATTCTTAAGCTTTGTCCAAACTACGATATGCCCATATAGTAGTCATGATGTTTCTAATTGTGACCTGAATCGGCCATATTTAGGCATGTCACATGTTTTTGTCAAATACTATTTTGATAGTCTTTGAAAGGGCTAATAACCAAATTTAATTTATTTAAAAAAATTTAATAAGAACATTTTACATGACTTCAGGAAAACGTTCTACTTCTTAATTCACATGGTTGGTTGAGTCAATTAACATGTAAACAAATTATTATAATACTATGTCGTTTTTTAAACCATATTACATAACATTTTAAAGACTATTAAAATTCCTAGTTGTATATTGTATTTCACAGGCTTCCAACAATAATTTTAGAATAAAAATAGATACTGTTTCTGTTGTTGTTTTTTTTTTAATATTATTCATATCAATAACGTTAAAATGATTTACATTAAAGTTTTTCTATCAGTATTGGCCTTAAATGTATTAAACATAAAAAATAAAAGTTTATCAATTAATATATACAACATGTATAATATAATATATCCAGACCTTTATAATCTAAAACCAATCTAATACGAGTACTACCGTACTTAGTATGCACATCTACATTGAACACCGGTATGGAATTATCATGCGTTTGAAAGCAAATCGATGTTGTTGTTGTTTTGGTTTTAATACATCTTTGAAGTGACTGTTTTAAACAATCCGAGAGGAAAGTCGCAAATATAATGAAACATTGCAGAAATGAAGTACTCAATTATTGGACAACGACAATAATTGATGGTGTTGCATCTTTTCATTTTAAACTTGCCAATTCTGTATGAAGGTGTTGTATAAATAGTATTTTCATAATACTTGTTGCAATTGTGCATTCTATGCCATACGCTCGTTGCATTATTTTCTCTTTTTAACGTCTAACATTATTTTGGTTGCTATGCTATTCATAGTACGTTTATAATTGCTCTAATGTCTCTATACGTTCCTAAACCTTCGAAATTTCAAGACCCTCGAATAAATCCATGTCAGACCCCAAATCTCCTGAGGGGTAGTTAAAGTTGCCTTCAAAGTAGGACCCCGGCAGGTTCGGCATGTAGTTATCGAATTCTAGTTCATTTTCCTCTTGATATATTATCATGTCACCGCAGAGTTGTGAATTGGATGGGAATTTGTTGTTATTAAAAGAATTCGGGCGATTGGTCGGCGTTTCAGGAAGCCTCCTACGCGTAGGACTGGAATTTGTACTCCCATCCCCGTTTTCAGAAATGGTCTTTGTGAGACTTTCATCGCTTAGAAATACCTGCCTCCACATATGCTTCTCACCTTTCCCTTCGTATTTTCTCATGGGTGACGGTTGTTCATCACTGAACATACAGTCTTGTGAGCTTGTGCTGTATATTGATAATCTCATACCATTCGCATCCGACTCAGCAGATGATAAACATTCGGTAGACTTGCGCTGCCGTTTAGCTGCCTTCTGTTTCAGACGCCTCACTGGCCCACCAGGTGGTGACTCCCTCGTTACAGACATGGCACTAGCGACACTTTCCGATGGACTCATTGGCTCTTCGCCTATTCTCTCTTCATTCGTAGCTTCAAAGGTTTCCTCGTTGATTGTCATAACAACGTTTTTATTTGAGCTCAAACGACGGGTCTTTGGGACCTTCTGTCGATTTGGAGTGACAGCACGATGAGGTGATTCAGGCTCCGGTTGTTCAATTTGAAATTCATAGAAAGCTGGTCGAGGAGTCACGGGTAACCTTCGTGGAGCACGAGTTGTAGGACTCCTAGTATCGCTCTCCACATTTTCTGAATGGACAACGACCTGTGTTTCTGAAGGAGTAGCTGATTTATCAAGATTAATCAAGTGAGTTTCCGGTAGCATACTACTAATTCCACAGGTGCTTTGTGACCTCTGTTGCTGAGTCGGGTCCTCTTTATCACCATCACGTTGGCTATTCTTCTCATGATTAAGACTCAAACTTCTGGTAATGGCAAATCCAAGTGGCGTTAGGTTTCCTTCTCGATTGATATACGGGGCTGAAAATTGAAAGTTTGATGGTAACGTGTTAGATGAATCACAGCTATTGATTGAGGTTTGACGAGAATATCCACTTGGTCTCTCCCGCATTGTATATTTAATTTGTACATCTTGAAGACGGCTACTGCGACTACCATCACTAGTAAACGAATACCTATGATTTCTTTGGCCATCTGGAAAACGGTCGTCGAATGAAGCATTTATTTTTCCTGTAAACGATTGATCTTGTCCCAATGGGTCTTTACGACAGTCGTCGCTTTCTACGGAGATAAGGCGATGAGGGAACTCATTTGAATGATCCTCCTCCTTGGCTAGATAGATGTGACTTCTGTCACTGACTTTTCCGTCAGGGTTCCCTCTGTCGTCCATATCACTAGGCAAGTCACTCTTGTAAGGACGATGTACCGGCGAACATTTATCTTGTTCAGACGGAATTGAAAACTCCGCTGATTTAATTCGTGGTTTGATGTTTCGTATACATTCTATCATTACACCACTCTTAATGTAAGTGTAAGTTACAGCAGTGACTGTTATAAAAATTACAATAACACATGCAACGATTCCTACTGTCATTATAGTACTTCCAGAAAACTGATCATGATCTACGTTCTTGGACACAGGTAGCTTCTTTGTGGTAACTAATACATTATCATTCTCTGAAAAGAGAAGAAATGTAATATATTATTATTTGTTGATATAATCATTGTCATAAAAGCATTGAATTGATATGAACATTTCCAACTTATATTAACGCCCTCTATAGTTCTATAATAAGAATAAACTCCACCGAATAGGCTCCACCGAAACACTAATAATAAATATGACCAGTAGTGAAATTATGTAGATTATCATTAAAAATAGACAAGAATATCAAAATATAAATTTACAGTATGAAACTTTAATACAGAGTTTAACTCAAAAATTTCTTGCAATAATTAATAGTGTCAAATATTTATTTTTCATAGCAATAGTTTAAAAGGGTTATTTTACCGTGCATTGGACTAGAATTTAGTACAATATATGTTTAGTGTGTTCAATAGTCCTAATATGTTTCCATTATTTAGCATGTTACTGTGATAACCGAAAGGTCAGCATGATCGTTGACTTTAGCTTTCAGTGAAGGCGCACAAACTATTTAAATTCTCTTAAAATTCTCATTCACTGGATTAGGATTTAAGTATTAGTCAAATACTTTTGGTTTTCTATCATAACCTGAAGGATAGCTTAAAAATACATGGGCTAAATAAATTATGAATTATTTACCAATACTATATAGT
>NW_022727885.1:875230-889571 GCF_011630105.1 Anneissia japonica
GTATGTGTATATATATATATATATATATGTGTGTATATATATTATATATATATGTATATATAATGTATATATATGTATATATATATAAATCATCGAAGATTACAGTTTATTTACCCTTCTTTGATGATTTATATATAATTTAACAGTGTTGATGGCTATCTTGATTATTATTGTATATATATATATACAATAATAATAATAATATATATATATATATATATATTACAGTTTATTTACCTTTCTTTTATGATATATATATATATATATATAATTTAACAGTGTTGATGGCTATCTTGATTATTATTGTATATATATATACAATAATATATATATATATATATGTATATATATATATATATTCATATATACATACTAAACGGTAAAGAAGAGGAATATGCAAGTGAAAATAATTCCCCAAACAGGATTCAAACCCACGACCTTCTGTTGTCTATGCATAATTATTATAGGCCTACAATGGATACAGTAGATGTTTTGAATTAATCTATATAATTGCAAGTTTCACATTATTTCTACAGATATTACCATGCAGATATGTAAAATTTTAAGTTCCAAATAATGTTTTAGGCATTTTCGTTTTTCAATTATTTGATTTACATTAATATACCGTATATGAACGAATAAAGTGATTTTGTATATGCCTATATGACTTTGATGATAATTATCACTTTGATAACCGTTAATGAACATATCAAATAATAATGATCGATTTCATAGCTAATGTACCTATTCATTTTATTTTACATTTATAGTTTCGATCTTTTCTTATTAACATTTTTGAATGAAATATCAATGAACAAGACTCTCCAAAACAATTCACTTGATCAATGCTAGGCCATCCATAATGCGGTTGAGTTCAAGACCTCGTCGATAATTTATGGCAACAGCAAGTGTTTCTGAGGTAGAGCACCCAAGTTATTAGTATTTAGGAGTCCCGAGGGACGTATTACTCTCAAATACAGTATTCTGTTACCAAGTACATAAACGCAATAAAACACATCACAAACAACGAATGTTTTGTTTGATAAGCATAATAAAAATGTAATATCACTTATAAAACTGACTTCGTATGATGTTCATAATCTACCGAGAGTCGCTGCATAATTTTCTGCATTTATATTATCACAGCAGATCTGAATTCAGACGATCATTAAAGTTGAACTAATACCCCCCTAAAACATAACCATAATGTCATAATATGCAAATAGTATATATCTGCATTATTAAAAATTTAGGAGCTAAACTTTTGAAGATCATATCCTGCCACCCAGTTTCACCACCCCACTCCTCCCCCCCCCCCACAAACAAAAAAGGGAAAACAAAAATCTACAGTTTAAAATATAACTTTAAATTTATTAGAGAGCCACGTATGTTATCCAATTTCAAGACATCACAAATAAAAATTACAGTTTTAACTGACATAGAGACGATTTGCTAAAGGTGAATTGCTGACTATGTTACCTGGATCGCCATACGTCAGGCGTTACTTCAGTAGTTAGCACTGGAACGCATTTTAAACTCTAAATTAAGATCAGAGGTGAGTCATATGACTAAAACCATTAAGTGGAATGGATCATAATGTTTTTGATCTTGAGTTAAAGAGTCGTATTTTGGATTTATTTATTAACTCTCAGTGAGTACTTTTTCTGAATTATTCACTGATTCATTCACTATAGAGTACAGCAATCGAGTTGATACATCTGAAAATAATTGAATGGTTCAAATAGAAGCAAGTCCGGTTAACTAGAATTTAAAATTCCATTTAACTTAAACTTCTATTTTCAACCAGATTAGGGTGTCCATGCACTGTAGTTTGAGAGCATGAGAGAGAAAACTATCAGAAGTTAGCCAAGTTCTAACAACAAGTTAGGCCTATCATAAATTTAATAAATGCCGATTGGTCAACACTTTAACAAGTTAAAGGTCTCGTCGCAGGCTAGGAAGGTTCGAGTGGAGGTAATACTTTGCAAATCTGGTTTAAATACCCTACGTAAGCACAGTTACGGTGAGGCAGTTCATCAAAACACTTTGTGAACACTAAAAGACGTCCATGCGATGTGACTTGCTTTACAAGTAAACCGGCCATTTCGTCACATCAGGCTTTTGACTAAATGCACATTTTAGTTAATTTTCTATTCAAAAACATAACTGACTGACTGACTCACTTGTTGAATTAAACGACGCCAGAAATCCGTGTCGGTAGCTGTTTGAACGGTATATCCTGTATTCCATGAACATCGATTGTCCAGTGGAAAGTAGAGGAACTGGCAGGCGCGTACCAGTGACGAACAGCAGGATTGGGGCATTAGAATCTTGACCATCTCGTATCCTTAAATATTCTTGAATGCGCCCACTTGATGACAGATCAAACGATTTGAACGTTATGTTGACGCGATATCCTTTCGCCACATGGATCAGCCATGTCAGCTCCTGAGATCGGCAGTTGTTGTCGTAAGCATCAATGACGCCAGATGGGCTCTCTAAGACACATCCGCATCTACAAGGTTCGTTTGATTGTTTCTCATCCGGATCTTGTTGAAGAACGACTATAGGAAAAACATATGAAAGCAATAAGGATAAAGTGTAGTTTTGATTTTGATAATAGGGGGATGGGGTTACAGAAACATCTCTAAAGCCATTGTAACAGCTTTGTCTATAGTTAGATATAGTTAGATTCGGTAATCACAGGGATTGTCTTGCACTAGATTTGACCTGATCAGAGGGGAGTAACTGTTAAGCGTCCCACCTTGGGTCACAGATATTCACTCATTTAATTTAGGCCTGTATGTAAACCATGTTCATGGTTAATGACAGTCATGTGTCTTCAACATGATGACGGCTAGGAACAAGTAACAAGTTATTAACAGGGTTATCAGAATGATTTAAGATAAACATAAGTACATATTCACAATATTAATAAATTTATTTTTTGTGATATAAAACCTATTTCATCAATAATTTCTAAGAAGGAAATGTCCTCATTATAATTTAATTTAATTTGTTCAATAGAGATACAATGAAAACATATTTTCCTAAACTAAATAGCCAACACACAAAAGATAGCATTGTAAAACACGATATAATGTGATCATTGATAATTTTAACAAATGTTCGAAACATTTTGCAACGTTATTTAGTCAGAAACTACGATAAATACGTATTGTACTTCTCATTCTATACACAAAAAATATAAATAAATAAATAAATAAATAAAACTTGTGGATACCAAAATGTACACATAAAACTGTTAGGTTCGATTTTTATTGTTATTACTATTAAGTCATCGATATTGAAGATTATTTAGTGATTCAAAAGAAAATAAAAAGAGGAGGAAAACAAAAATAAATAAGAATAATGTATATGTGTGTATATAAATAAATATATATATATAATACAGTATATATATACAGTATATATATATGTATATATGTATATATATATATATATATATAATGTAAGAAAAAACAATGAATAGACGATGCACAATCACTGAAGGTTGACTTGCTATCTGTATTAAAGTTTAATAAAATATCTTTATCAACGTTAAAGAAAATATCTTTATCAAACGTAAAAATGAAAAGAAGGGATGGGGGATGACCCAAACGAAAGACAAAATAATATGTATATGTGCATTGTTCTGCAAAAGCATTGATTGATCGATTGATTGTTTGATATAAAAAAATATAAATTCATAATTCCTAACACGTATGCTTAAACTCGAAGCCATAACATATGTTGCATCGCCGCATATATTCCTTTGTAGGCCTATATCTGGTCTAATTATGTGCAATATTTCTTGCTGTTATTGTCGAATTCAATTCGTGTAGTAGATTAAACTAAAATGTATACCACCAGAAGTCGCAAGGCGCATTTCATTATCTGTGACAGGCCGTAATATTGCTTCATTTGCTGTCTGAACGTGAGTAAATGACTACTTAGCTAATGCAAAAACGTCCTTAATGTCTTCATTATTCACTCTATATTACCCCGGGAAGGTTAGAAAAACATCTATTTCGTGTTTATATGTCATTTTAATTAACTTTCTATAAGAATTCTGAATTAATATTCTTACCAGCTAAAAGTCGAGAATATTGTCTGTATTAAATTAATGGCTAATTATTTTTTGCTATGAAGAAACATAGAACATGCTAACTATATTCGTTTGAAAATACATGTAGGCCCTAAAATTGTTATTGGTATTATAACGTGATTGTTTTTTTTTTTTTTGTTTTTTTTTTTTACCCGATCAGCAAAAAAAGAAAAGAAAAACAAATTATCACGCACTTTTAATATAATATTACATTTAACCAATTACCAAGTTTCAATCAAGATTCACATGAGAACAATGTTAACGTGTTTAAACGCGGTTAACGTAAATGCAATCGAAACAGCGTTACCATGCCTATTAAACTTAGAAACGTTGTAAACGCAAATACAATTGAATCAGACGCAACCGTAAGCCGCGGTTGTTCCACAATTGTCTCAGTCTATCTACTGCGAAAAAGCACACGTGTGTGTTAGTGTTAGAGTCAACGTTGCTTGCGTTTACATGTGCTTTGTGTTAAGGTATCTTTAGTGTGCTTTTCTACATAAGAAAATAAAATAACAATGTCTGTGCTGTTAAAACTGTGCAAACAAAGCAAATTAAACTGCATAGGTTTTTATCAAAATAGCATTGAAAACAACACAGGTTATTCAATTGTGAATCTGAACCATCGACAGGGCAACCAACATCAACACAAAACCCTACTGCGCCACTCGACCGCTGTACATCATTAATTGTTAGTAAAATAACTTGATTGAGTATATCATTATTATTATTATTATTATTATTATTATTATTATTATTATTATGTGATGAAAGACGTACGTGTGGCTGTTCAACTGCACCGAAAAGTCATCTAGTACGTATTAGTGTGCGTGCTTTGTCAAAAGAAATTATAGGCCTACACAATTGTAAAGCTACTGTATACCGTATTCCCTGTACACTTATATAGCTGTCTCTTATATACATCTAGATGTGTATAGTGTGCGTGGGTGTGTGTGTGTTATTTGTCGCGCCTGCGAACAAAACAAAATCATATCATATTATGATAGAAAGAAATTGGTTAGTATTGAATCTTCGAAATGTGTAATTGAGATGTGATTCTAATTGACAGCATATATATGAAAATGATAGAGTGCAAACATGTTAGATCCAAGTAAAAGTTTGGATTTCTGCAAGGCATGCGTCAAATTTCATGTAAAAAATATTCTGAGGTGAAACAATCCTCGAGGGCCAGTATGTTTGCATGAGTCACATGTAAAGCTAAGCCTAGAATAACAATCTAGAAAACATGTTGTATGTGTATGGAACGCCATAAAGGCAACTTTCAAACAGTGGATTTTTAGGCACAGTGGATTAACCAACGCAATCGATGTTCATGCACAGTCGATTTTCGAGCACTTGCCCTTTAGGCATTCCATAGATTTTATATTCATCTGTACTTACCTTTGGGACATGCGGTGATGTTGCAAGTTTCGGTCTTCACGTTATCACCTACACATGGGGCACCACCATTACTGGGAGGTGGATTCTCGCAGGCTCGTGTTCTATGATGTCGCCCAGTACCGCAGCTGGCTGTGCAGCTACTCCATTGCCCCCACTCAGACCACCCGCCTGGTGTAGCTATTCGAAAAGATACATAAACATAAGAAAATCAAAGTTTGTATGCCGGTAATGTTTATATTTTTGTTGTCTACTGTCCCAAGGCGGTAGTAGACACTTTGTTGTCGTATGGCCGTTGAGCTTGTAAGAGTAAATCCGTCGGAGGAATGACGGGATGGGTTATGAACTAAAGACAAAAATGAAAAGTATGCCATGATGGCATGCTAAATAAGACCTGTCCTAGTTACAGTCGGTTATTAATTGAATAAAAACAAACAAAAGCTGCTTAATAAGACCTGCCCAAGAAAGTTCACTAAAAAGTTTTAAAAATCTGGTATATACTTGTAAATTTATTCTAGAGAATTGCCAACACAGAAAGCATGGATTAGTTAAAAGAAGCTAAATCAAGTAGTAGACACACGCTCCAGGTGGTTCCTATTTTTTTAGTCGAAGTCGAAATCTTCTGCATTTCAAATAATTACCTTATCAATTAAGGTTATTAAAAAATGATGACAATAAAATATGAAATATCTCAACAAGCAATGAATCAATTTATGTTAATTAAACCTTGAAACGTGTCAAAGGTAACCATCTACAAGTTGTTCACGCTCCTCTTTGGTAAACAAACAATTAATGTAATTGTTTGTTTAAAAAATTTTGGCCAACCATTAGGATTCATTTCTCCTTTGACAAATAATACTGTTTTTGGGTTACGTTTTTTCCGTCATTTGCTCAGTGACGTTGTTCTGGGCGAATCACAGCCAATAATTTTAAGTGAAAATAACGTTTTATTAACGTTAGAAATCAGAAGACCCGCTTTAAAATTTCAAATAAGGCCATAATGCCTCTCTCTTTCAACTTTTTCACAAATTGGAATATATACTTTTATGTATAGTATTATCTGAAATTCTATCTGGTTTTAACGCTTAAAAGAGAAGGGAGTTTCAAGTTTATCACGTTTCCATATATAATGAAAAACTGCAATTTCGAATCTCATTTGATGAGATATTTATGCTCTTTGATTTACTCGTGTATCAGTAATGAAGGTTTACCAAAGCTATCATGCGATTTTACTGACTTGGTAGAGATACATAACATAAACCGAGTGTATAGAACAGACGACTCGAAATTAAAGCAGAAAATCAAGTTTTCATGTTAATTAATATTGACGCTGATTTATCATTCCTTATTCCTAATTGATATACAAGCAGAGCCATTCGAAATCACGCTGTATGTCTCCGAGTGCCAACACAGATAGAACGTGTGATGTGTTATTATATGCAATTTGATTTATTAGCCTCGAAGAGTTGTAAACGGGAAGATATGCCGAAGGCGCACGAATGCCTGCCTGTATTCATGTATAATATGCGTCGTGTGCAGCATGTTTGTGTGTTGGTGTAATAATATGTCGCAATGCGTAGATCGGTTTCATTATAAAAGATGATAAATTAAAAATATTTTAAAGAAATCACATTACAACATTACAAAATATATATTAATCGGGTAATTAAACTGTTATATTACAGCAGTTTGCGTTTTATAAAGCGTTCCAAACTACTGTACAGCTAGGTTAAACGCAAAATTAACGTAAAATGCATCAGAAAATTACTCAAGTTAAAGCTACGTTCACATGAAGCCCGGATCCGGTCCGGGGGCCGAACAAAAAATCGAGTTTTTTTTAACACTGCGTTCACATCGCGCACAGAACACGGTTGATGGGGTTAAGTACGTATGCGTTCGATTGGTTCGAACCAACCAAGCTTGTTGATTGGCCCAAGAAAAAAAAACTTACGATTTGTGGATAAAAATGGCTCTCAGACAATCGGTCCAGATCCGGAGTCCGGATTGAAAATCGTACGAATTTGATGTGAACGGTCCTATTCTTTACCACTGCACCCATTTTCACGACATTTTCTCCGGACTCCGGACAGGAATCCTGGCTTGATGTGAACGTAGCTTTAATCAGGGATCAGTGAAAGTTTAATTTCATTTTTAATCATCGCTAGTGCCATTGCAACCCGATTTTGTGTCTCAATATCGTCGAATTTATTTCCATTTTTCTCTTTCTTTTTACTTTCTTGTGATGTTTTTCATGTTTCTTTTCAAAATCATTCTTTTATTTTTTTTCATAAATTTAAATATCAGTTCTCATTATATCAATGACTTAAAGCCATATGTTCTGTTTTACAACCAACGCCTAGTAAGTCTAGTCCAGTATTTATTATTATAATTATTATTATTATTTATTATTATTATTATTATTATTATTATTATTATTATTGTTATTATTATTATTATTATTATTATTATTATTATTATTATTATTATTATTATTATTATTATTATGTGATGAAAGACGTACGTGTGGCTGTTCAACTGCACCGAAAAGTCATCTAGTACGTATTAGTGTGCGTGCTTTGTCAAAAGAAATTATAGGCCTACACAATTGTAAAGCTACTGTATACCGTATTCCCTGTACACTTATATAGAGCGTCATTACAATATCGCGAATACATATAACCCATTTTCAAAACTGTTAATTTATACAGAAGTTTCTATGTTCAAAGTCTATTTGTTTATACGATCAATTGACCTATGACATACACGCACTCACGTGGAGCTACAATGTAGCTTTCTATCTATAGTACTAGAGCTGATACATACAGACCTCGTGCCAATTTTGCCACAACTTCAATCAATGGAGTTCAATTGCTGTACCACTATGATTGGATAACCTAAAGCTTGTTTACTCAAAATACTGATTGTGTTGTATTGTACTTCACATTTTGAAAGATTTATTTTCTAGCGGGGTCCACCATGTGGTGATTTGAGCAGTGCACCATGAGGCATTGCTCTATTCTAATGCGGTAGTTTACTACATCTTTTGTATTGTACATATTATGGGCAATATTGCACTGAAACACATGGTGAACAGCGACTGAAAGAAAACAAGAAGTTTACATTTGGAAATGATAAATTACAAAAATAATATTTTCTTGAGAATCATAATCCCATAACGATTAGGACATGCAACAAGCTAGAAATGCACCTACCATTATCCGAAGGAGAATAGGGTACGCAAATATGCGCTTGTTCGTGTACAGCACCAGTTCTTGTCACGCTGACATAGAAAAAACAATACCCGTGGTAATTACTGTGTCGGTGGTGAAAATTAGAACAATCTATAGTATATTCAGTACTAGTCGTATCGATTTCCATTATGTAATCCATAGTACCAAGTGTGCCCGGAGTCTCAGAAAAACTTTCAATTTGCGCGTAAACTCTTATTTTATCATTTGAGTGGCCATGGCCACAGCGAGGAGCTTGGTGATAGACGACTAACCCGTTGGTCGTCGGACACTCCGATACACTTGATAAGGGCACGTTAAAACTATACTTAGTGTTCCACATAATTTCCATTATAGCGCTCATTCCAAATATTCTCCCGGACTTGGTTGCTACTAAAAAAGTGTAAAATCCTGCGGTGTCTAAATATTCACAGTTTAACGTAACTTCTGCTGATTCGTTGTAATTAATTGGCTTCGAATATACTTCCATTTGTTCCGATTTAGAATCGTTGTACCTACGATATCTGGCAATAAATTCTAGCTCACACTGGTCTATGGGACAGAAACCGTTTTCAAGATTCATGAAAATGGACACTATGACATCTCCGTTAAGTGTGTACAGCTTTGGTGATGGCGGGACAACATCTACCATAGGAGCCATAACTCTGAGGATTTGACTCTGAGCTACGACAGTATCGTTGTCATCCAGAAGCAAAAACATGAGGCTACTTTCGTTTATAAACATGTTGCATGGGTACACCAACGACCCGGAAATCAACGGAAATGTTACGCGATTACGATGTATTGATTGATTCGTATCGACATCTATTAATTCTACGACGATAACTGGTAAATTTTCGTCGGTCAGGTTGTAAGTAACAGTGACGTTGTTGTTGCTGAAAGCCATGTGTGCGATTGGGGCCTGGATAGCGTACATTCCATGTCCAACATAAACTATATTTAAAATAGAAAATACAAAGGTTATACTCATTATGTCAAAAGTAGTTGATTATTGCTAATGATTGCTAATGACCAGGTAAACTCAGCAGGACCTATTGAAACGCCTATCTTATTCCGTCCGTCAAGCGTAACGGAACGTTCTTGTAATGATATGTGTAGATCTATCATATTACACTTTCATAAACAAAAACATCTTGTTTAACCGTCCGATTGATTTCACAGAATGCCCGCTAGTGACCCTACAGCCTCGATATCACAGACAGAAAATGAAAAGTGAAGATGAAGTCAAACACTTTGCATGGCAGTAATGAAAAGAGACTGTGTCGTGAAATAATACTTCTTTAAACGTACATTATATCGGGTGTGACTTAACTTTATTTACTCGTCCTTAAAAGCTTATCACAAAAGAATAGTTAAAATGTATTGAGTTACAGGGAAAATGCTAACTGGGCGTTTCGTGTGTGTCAACCAAGTGATTTGACGCTCACACCGTGAATGATTTACTGTTTTAGATAGAATAAACTAAAAAATGTACGTTTTAGAAACTTTGAAAGTTCATTGTAAGCAAAACTTTTGCCCTTCCTGTGAATTATTTTGTATTCGTATTCGAAAAGAATACCGTTGTATTCCGGTTGATTGGCGGCATTTGACGGCCATTAATCTAATATGTGAAATAAACATACGGGTTTATTAAGCTCTATATTTTTGATAATGGGACAACGTGCTTCAACATACAATAAATGTAATACATTAGTTACACCCAGCATTTAATCACGAGGCCCCGCTTAACATTTGCGCCTTAAGCCAGCCGGTAATGTCTAGTAAAACATACTATAACAATGTAGAACTATCTATTTCAGTTAGGCCTAAGTGCCTATTATAGAGTGAAAGAAAATAGAACGAAGAAATGTAGTCACTAAATGTTTAGCAATTTAGACCTATAAATCTATCCTCCTCTCTCTGGGTCTATGTATGGGGGTGATAAATATACATGAAGGAGAAAATTTAATCCACACCAGAAGAGTTGAGGGAAATGTTTGTTGCTCTAGGCCAACACGGAAATAAATGAATACATACTATGATAAGCCCATGATAAAATATACTATAAAAAAAAAACCAAAAAAAAACCAAAAAAAAAAACACTGAAATAAATCTCGCAATTAGTATTCTAAAAGCAACATCTCGATACTTGTTGAAATTCAAATCAGACTAGCTGAGTATGTGTATCTTATGACATACTCACTTAAAGCAGACTATGGAAATCATAACGAGGATTGCGTGTTAATGGCGCGAATAAATCATGTAGGCCTACTTTGCTATAAATCAAAAATGTCCATAAAACTCATAAATGAAGGACAATATAGAATCGTATTACCTAACGAAACGAAAATGAAAATGGTAAGTATCCATCGCCTGTCCTTATCCATTGGATCTCTACCACGTCTTTGCTATGGATGCAATTAATGCCTGTCACATTGTATTTACTGACACACTGGGTCTCAACACTGTTCACATACGCCTGTATGGCAAGAGCCTGAAACAAAAATAAAAGAAAACGTCAAGTTCGTCAATATGATGATTAAGCAACCTTGATTTGTTATGTGCCAAAGAAAATGCAGTCAGTAGCAATCCAATCGGATGGTTATCTTCTGAGATTAGCAGAAGATAACCATATATAAAGACTTACAATTGTTCTCAATTTCAAAGTAAATTACAGAGGAAAATTTAGGGGGTATATTCCTCTCCATTTATTTTTTTGTATTAAAAAATAAATCTGTAAAGCTTATCAGAAAATCAAATTTTACCAAACTAAAATGGCACAAATACAACATCGAATTAAGGAAAGTGCTGCGGCTTCAAGAAGTTGGCTCTCCTGAGCACCCATGACTCTCGCTCCGCTTGCACGTGTACCCCACCAACCCACACCTTCAACTTTCTTAACAAACAAGATTCGCCCAACCCCAAAAATAAACGTGTGGAGTCTGTTTAGTCTTATAACTTAAATTTGGTAAAGCTTTGATCAAACTTAATAAATGTTTAACCTACGTTTCCTGAATTAAACAGCGATTAAGGGGTAATGATCTCATTTATAAGCATTCACCTATTAGTAGCCCACATTCGTATGGCGCATGATGCGCCTTTTGCAGTAGTACTTTTTCTTTGGGTTGGGGAGGGTATGGGTTATACATTGTACTCCATATTATGGCATTAATAGAAGTCTTGTAATAACAAATTTCTATGCCTATATCTCATATTATAATAACCGTTTCTTCTTAAATTACAATTTAACTGTGTTCGATGAAAACAGGACAACCTACTTGGCGAAGTCAGAGCTTATCTCTTGTTAATACCATACTAAATCTCTTCACTTTAGTAAATTTGTTACCTCGTAAATAATATGAAACTGTGTAATGATTACTCAATTTGGTAGATACTAGATATTTTTAACTGATGATTTATTTGAAATTTGACGCCCTGATTCTGTAAGCCAATTTTCTGTGACGATATCTAAACATAAACTTAAAGTAAAAAAAAAAGAATTTTATATACTTGAGTAAGTGTGTAACTTCAAACTAAAAATATAAGCAAGTAAATAATTGGTAAAATAATACAATTTCTATTATAGCAGTTGTCAACACCCTGCATTACTATTTTTTTTTCTATTGATCGTCTGTAAATATATTAACATTGAATACTTATTTTTGGTCTTTGACATTAGGTAAGTTGAAACTTATATTATTTTATATTACATAAGCAATTAAAATTATTTAATTTTTCGATGGCCGTAAATATTTAATTAGGAAATTAGCTCTTACAGATGGAAGAAATATTATATTATATGATGATATCAAAAACAAAATAATAACTTTAATTATAGTAATGTTCAAGATTACCTACAGTAATAAAAAATATATTTTGCTAATTAAGATTACAACAATTATTATTAATATTTAGAAAATTATTATTATTATTATTATTATTCATATTATTATTATTATATTATTAATGGTTAATGGTTAATGGTTATTAATTTATAGAGCGCAAAATACAAAAAGTCTCTATTATTATTATTATTATTATTATTATTATTAATATTATTATTATTATTATTACTATTCTCACATGTGTTGCTTCTAAAGCGTGACAAGTCTTCGTTCAATAATTTATAGAGTCGTAATAGTGTAAAATTATTTTTCAACGATATTTTAATGGACATTAAAAGGAACTCAAAAAATCCCACTAATGGTAAAACACATTAAATAATGGTGCTACTATATAATTTTCATCAAATCTGTGCACGCGTCTGAACGGTAAATCGTCACAAACTTTTGGTCTTTACTTAAATTAGTACCGTACCGGTATATGATGATCACAGCCGCCATCATAATCATCGTTAACCATCATCATCATTTGTGTTTTACAAATACACCTATAGGCGAAGCTTAAAAAAATAAAGAAGGCCTACGAAAAGTTTGACTTGATAAGGTACGTTGACAGATGGGGGATTATACAACCTCAGCCCCCACCATTTACGATTATGTCACCTCAAGGTGGCCAGAAATGGCACTCTCAGATTTAAAATTTGAATGTAATTATTTTCTTTTTTTTTTCTTTTAATATTTTACAATTATTTTGAAAAATTGAGGGTGGGCCTGTCCGGAAGCCCACCCCCACTCTTAATCTGCCACTGATCAGTGCTACTGGGCAGGCATACAATAATTATCAATGATCAGTCTATTTATAGGCCTACACAAATCATCAGGCCTAATTAAAGTTGTGTATTTCATAAGATCTCCTACCTTCTCATACTGAAGATAAACTTAACGATACAGAGTATAGGATTTTAATAGACAAGTAATTTATGTGAACCCTACAACTATATACAAAATCTCACAGTCTCGTGTACTTACACTTGCAACTGAAGAGATCGAAACTTATCTCTTAAAAGTTGTTTTATTCATCTTGATCAGGGACAGAATAAACAATGATTTTTAAAGCACAGGATTTCCTTAAAGGCCTACTTTATTACTTTACATTTTTTTAGGCCTACTTTGTACGGTATTTTCTAAAACGGGATAGCCTCACGCGCACACTTTTCAGTTTACGTAGTACACACTAATGACTAGGCTAAATTATGTATGAAGATCAGGTCCCCTATTGCCTACCTGTATGCTGACTGCCTAGTTGCCATATTCCTCTTCTCGACAGTTTCATTCCACTGCGTCGTACCAATTATTATTATTTTCTATAAACCAATGAAGTTAACAACAACGAACCTTCTAAACCTCCCACCTAACGTGACATCATCGTGAACTTGCTGAGTATGCCGCTAGGCAGCCTCCGACCATTATAAAATTACCATCTCCGACTCGGAGGAATGTTTGCTTAGCCAATGTCAGCTAAACGCACTACGGACCACCATCCGGGTCAGAATATTAGTGACTGACAGCTCCTAATGTTGTCTTTTTAATCTAATTGGCTGTTTTAATGTCTCAAACTTCATCGATAATGACGCGTTTCACAGCCATGGGTTTATTTTAATTAAACAGTGTGCAACAATAGTTTGAGTACTAAGAATAACAGATTCACTGTAACATAAATATGACTAAGCCTATATTTTTACATAGGTATATCGTACATCAACGCA
>NW_022727885.1:889581-905179 GCF_011630105.1 Anneissia japonica
GTCTAACATTATTATAGTATTATTATATACGAAGTGCATATCATACGAGAATAAAAGTTTCACCGAGAATCGAACCCGGGACCATTCATTCAAGAAAATTTAAACCGGTAGAATCCGAAAGATTTGTGGTTGATTGAAATATTGGTACTATTTATCATTATTCTTTGACCTCGTTTGACATTAAAATGAATCAGCACTGATTGTTTTTATATGGGTGAGACTGCCAGAGAGGCTAAATTTAGTCACACGCATTTGACTGTGAACAAAAGATTAGCAAGTCTGATGTCAAGTAATATAAATTATATGTATATTTGAAAGACAACAAACACTTAGAAATAGCAAAAGAGATAATGCAAAAGGCAAGCAAACACATAAAAAAAAAAAACCTTTGGGGAAAGAGGGGAATGTCCAGCTATATATACAAAAAGTGAACAGGCCTAAGCTGAATTTGACAAATACTTAGAGAAAAAAATATTTAAATTAGTTCAATTAAATTAATCAATTCTTCATTGGATTTCTTTGGTAGGTCAACATTATTAAATGATGCACAGTCAAGTTAAAAGTGTTATGAACTAGTAGGCCTAAACGTCAAGACGATCCATACGAAAAATACACCTAGAAACTAAAACGAACGCATGTATTATAGCCTTGTATGACTGGAAATGTATTCACAGTTGTAAATCTAATCGGTTATTTATTTAAAATGCAGTAACAACAACAAAACTCACTTCTATAAGCAACGATCTGTGACGTGTGATTTACATCTCGTGCCTTTAGCTGTCTTACCTCACAAGCTGGGTTCGTTCTGGCTTCGAGGGGGACATGCCCAGGTGTATAAAGTAGCACACATAATACTATTCATCGTGGCATTAACTATTAGTATTAGGCTAAGGTCAAGTTATTAAAATACAAAGCGAATCAACAATGCATGTAATTTCTATCCACAATCATGTTCCCACTCTAGGCCTATTTGTACCATCCTGTGTTTCTTGTCTGTTGTACCGAGATAACGCCTTACGTTTGTTTACGTTTTGCATATCTTGTGAAAGTGTAGACGACAAATCATAATATCTTTATTAACCTCTAATCGTTTACTCACACTTAAATATTATATGCTTAATTTAACGTACTAATTCCACTACACTGGATTTCACTAACGATATAAAAAGTGATATTTCACGCACAGTAAACTCAATAATTATCGCTAAGATATGCGTTCTATTATCGTTTGCCTTTTTTAACGTGAAAAATATCGAATAATTATTTCATTTTAATTTAGATGTATATAATTTACATCTTCTGTTAAAACGTTCTTGCATAGAAAATTGTAACACAATATGTTGGACCTTAATACTCAGTTTGTATGAAAATATAAACGTAGGCCTAATATGAAGGAAGTTTAATGTAAGTATTTTCGAAAGATTTAACTTTAACTTACGTGTCCAAATATATAGGCCTAAATAACATAAATTTAAGACAAATCTATTAAAATACATCGTCATTACATTTTTCTATGTTTAATGTATTTTAGTCGGCCATTACATGTGAGTTAATAGTAGTCCTATATTGTTATAATTGTTACTATAGAAAGAATTTGAACAAATCGATATATTCCACTGGGTTACATTGTCCTACTTTAGTAATTGTATGCGTACGGTACTGCTGTATTAAAACATATACGTCTTCATCACAATTACTTTGATAAAGTACATTGAACTTCGTCTCTGTCTTTATTACACATAAAGCAACACATAACTCGTTACCTGATATCAAATAATAAGTGTACACACTAATAGCTGCCAACACTCAGGCACATTTTGTGCGTGAAAACATCAAATCAAATAATATCTCTCGTGATTTATTGCCGCATGAATTGCTATGGTTAGTATGGGAGGCAAATTGGGACAAAATACGATGATGCATATACGATCAGGTACATAAATTTAACTTTTGTTATCCTACAATATATTTAAATGAGCTCTGTTAGCCTCGTAATTGGCTGCCATTCAATAAGTATATCAGACATTAAGTTGTCTCGTAGTTTTAACTACCAAAATTAAGTACCGTACTAGTTGAACGTACTGTACGTACAAACACTGTATTAATTGCTATGCGTATTTTTTTTAAAGTAGGCCTACATGAATATATTGCAACAATCATCATATAATGGTTAAATTTGTTAGCTTATACACTGATCTTTGACACACATGGCTCTTAAGCAGATGCATCCTACTCGCGAATATCATATACACATTTAGAAAGAGATAAAAAAAAAAGAGAGAATAAGAGATAGGAGAGAGAAAAATAAGAATATTTTAAACCAAACTGAACATGCTTTAGAGACAACTGGCATACTCAAATAAGGCGACCACTAAAAATATAGGGATCGTTTTATGACACAATCGAATTACTGTAGTTGGTTGATTTCTACTGAATAAACCAAACAGGCATAACTAAATATTCAATTTCAATAGCCTACTTTATGTAAAAACGTTTTTGATGAATGAGTAAATTATTATTCAATATAGCATAATGTATTTAGCATACAAGATTTATATAGAGATATTTCCTTTTGTAGTTTCATTCTTATTGTCCTATAGATTAATTCAGTGCAGTTTTCCATGACAACCTCAATGAAGCAATGACGTTTAAAGATTAATAATTAATTTTCCTGGGTCTGAGTGTATACCAAGTACTGTAATGTAAATTGTCTGTATCTGTAGTGAGGCGAATATATCTTGGTCTTAGGCCCTACAGAGTTTTCAAAATGCTCTATGTTGTGGGTCAAAGTTCGGTATTGGTATTTCCGCGCATTGTTTGATTGCAAATATTCAATATATACTGTAAATAAGTATACCTGAACAATTTGACATCAAAACAGCTCTCTGTGAAATTAAACGATACCGGTATTAGATCCACGAGGTCAAGACCAGTAGGCCTACCACCGTATACTAACAATGGTAGCCAACAGAAAATGCCTGACGTATGCCAAAGGTATACAAGATTTCGGGGCCTATTTTGGACCATTGAGGACTCTGGCCCTGCGGCTGGCATCCCAAAAGCCCCTGTATTAATCTGGCCCTGGTGTATGGAGATAAGCCTAAATTGCACTGTCATGTTATTAATTGCACCCTTTACCTTTGAAACGGCTCACACACTGTGGTACGGCGAAACTTACAAATACAGCAAAATAAACCAGATAAGTAAAGCACACATTAATAATGAAAGAAAGAGCTTAAATTAAATTAAAAAATAAAAATAAAATAAAATTATAACAAAATTACAGTAAAACATTACTGTATAAGATTTAAAAAAAAATTAAATCCTAGTAAATAAGCTAAGGTAGAAATAAGCTTGTAGTATTAAGTTTGTAAAATGAAAAACAAACAAAGTTTATGTACAAAACGTTTTTACAAAGAGCAACAATACCTAGAAAAACTGTACATGTCATAAAATACTTAATTAAGAATGGGGGAGTTTTTGAGTTGTGAACGTTTTTCCCATGCAGCGTTTGTGTACTTTTTACAAACATTGTGAAAAACAGTAGAAGATTTATTACGTAATAAAACAGAATGATGTGCCAAATGTTTACATGGTCATTTCTGGTTATTTCATAACAAGTTAGGCCCCAATTATAGCAACTAAAAACAAGAATATACAGGGGACATTAACACTAAAACATAACCATAACCCTCTACAACCAACAATATGTGAAATAAGTAACATGAAATAAAACGACAGGTATAATAATATATATATATATATATAACGACACTATATCTATGACCTTGATACTCATCGTTTGACCTTTGACTTTACACACAAAAACATGCTTAGCCTTAAACTAATTTCTGTAGACCTATTCAATATCTCTACACCTGAAGGTTCATACAAAACTTTACATATAGCTACTCTAATCATTGATGTTGAACATTATCAACTTTTTAATAAAATTGTTGGTACGCCCTATATAGAATTTTATGAAATTATAAGCGTGCATTTACAATTGTTCGTGAGTTTTGTATTTAAATACCAACAAATTAGAAAATTCTATCCATTTATAATGCTAATGTATTTTATTAGGCTCTCTAAAAGTATTGAATAACGATCTTCACACTTCAGAGGTCAGCGACCTAAGTATGCTGAACTTTATAAATAAGTCACTGAACTTGTAATGATACGTGTGAGAGACTGAATTTCTAGGTAAGATTTATCAAAAAAAAAAAAATATTAGTGACGCGGTGATATGGAGGAAACACGTCATTATTAACTCTTGAGTGAATATTATCGAGCAACCCAATGTAATCAATCAGGGAAGTTTAATGCCTGTGTTATGGTTTTAATTGATCCTTTAAGCTGCGTTGAGTTATGGGATTGTTTAACATGCAGGATCTTCAACAGAAAATTAGTTCTGCTATTCGCGCACCTAATTATTTATTTAACTTTAATTACATATATAAGTATAGGTATATATATATATTATATTTATTTATATAAATATATATATATATATATATATATATATATGTATATAGTGTGTATGTGTGTGTGCATTGAATGATAGTAAATCACATGTGATTATATACCGGTATTCATTATGTATATATTATACATAATGCTATATATTTATTGATTTGAATAGATTTCGTTCGTACGTAACATGATTGAAAGTACCTATTAGTTGCATTTGTCGTTTATTTACTAATACCAGTGATATAATGCCGTTTGTTGCAGTCCAGTTGTCTAGTCCGTCTTTCCTGTTGTCGAAGAACCTCTTCTCTGTATTGTTCAGTATGTACGTATGTCAACGAAAATCGCGTGAACACATTTTGCAAGATGCGACACCGTCGATAAATGATCGTCTACAAGATTAATCAATCACCGGGCACCAACCGTGATTGGAAATTTACGTCAGAGATTAGATTATAGTAAATTAGTTCATCTGTGTCACTTGATTGTTAAATATTTCATTTTTGCTTTGTTCCGGGGTCCCGTTATTCTTTATGTATTTGTTATAAGATGTATTGGTTTGCAAAGCAAAGGCATTGATTAATTACAATTTCCAATAGTAAATGGTATTTTTTTTTTAAAGAGAATGTTATATATACACATTTTGACAGATACAATGAAGAACTGATTTGATTAATTGTTTAATTAAGAAAGAAGAATACTATCCTGATTACAGTTTGGCAGATCGCAATTTAAGTTTGTCAAAATCTATAAATACCTTACAATGATGAGAGTATTTGTACTATGTAGGCCAACATTTTCAAACACAGCAAAACTTATGATAATGGTAATAATAATAAGTTAACTAAATACAAAACTGTAGAACATTCACTTTACATTGCGGTTCATATTTTTAACTTTTGTTAAAGATTGGAAATATATGAAAATATAGGATTTTTTTAAATCAATAATTAAATTTTGCCCTCTTTTGCGAATTGCTTTTCGACACTATATTTCAATTTAATTTCTTATGTCTGCTGAAGAAATTAATTGTAATAATAAATTAATTATAAATAAATTCACTTTTTAATCTTTTTTAACCGTCATTAAGTGCAATAAATAATAAATTAATAATAAATTCAAATCCTAAACTTATTTATATTGTAATATTTGCACTTATTGTATTTTTATATATTTGCACTTATATTTGATTGCTTGCCTTTATGTGTTACTGCAACAAGGAACTGAGTCTCGCATGTTTATTATTTGGTAATAAAGTATAGTCCTATCTGTAGGCCTATCTGTATAAAGATAATTATGATGGTATTATTTATGACACTGTTTTAAATATAGCGTAAGAGACTTGCAAAAGATACATAGGCTATTCAATCAAATTACTGAAAGTTAAACAGCACACAAAAATAACCATGCAAAAAACATATATAAATAATTAAATATTAGATTATTCGTATTAGTAGTAGCGTTAATACAATGGCACCCCATTTAACAGTGTATTATTAAAGCATTGATATTATTATTCTTAGTATTAGTCTTAGTATTATGTCAATATCAGTATCATCATTGATATACGAGTAACCGCTCCTTTACAAACTTGAGTCCTAATAAAGTCATCAAATCGTCTTCATTTTGCCTTTATAATTGGCCTAAGGTATGAACACGTCTCTAATTGGAGATATTCATTATCCGTACATGGATTCATGATGTTGTAAACGGAGTCAAAATTACCTCTCCGGATAGTATAACATTGTTAATTAGATGCTATAGCCTATTAGGCAGACTAGTAAGAGCGATAACGGAGTATAGAAAGCAATTTATAGTATTGCACTTTCAAAAATCCTACCTCCAGCCATCAATTACGTACGGTTATATTCAATTATTTATACAAGAATTAGAATTTATTCAATCTGTAAGAAGCTAAGATACAATTATATCCTTTCATCTGCGTAAAGCACGCCGCTCACAATATTTCTTGTAATCTATATTTTTTTGTTCTCTAATTAATTCACTGCTATCGAAAATAAAATTACAGTAGCCTATTATGAAATGCATTTAAGGGAATTGAATTACTGACATTTTACAGGAAAAACATTGCAGATAGACATATATATCAATGTTTTATGTCTTGAAAACTGCTTTAGAACCACTAAATATGACACTTACAACAATATACTTTTTAAAATCAAGAACACATTTTTATAAGAACACCAGGCTGAAACTGCTTTCAAATAAGAGCAATAAACAGTGAACTCAAATGTTAAAAGAGACTTTTCTTTTTTTATGCTATAAAAACCAACAAATCAAGCTAAAAGTATTAATGTTCAAAAAGCCTCTCAACATTATAAGCCTATTTGCTCCATTATTGTCATAAGATGTGATGTAATCAAAATTAAGTTTGTGCCGAAATACTAAAATAAAATTACCCCTTAAAAAAAAGAAAAAAATAAGAACATTTTTAGCCTGAACTTGTTGAAAATATATGAACATCTAGAATGAAGCATAACAATTGAAACAACTTTACTAATACATTGACCACAAACTGTCAACTAAAATAAATCAGTGATTCATTCATAATTAGTGAATAATACATCACGTGAATAATACCTGAATAAAGTATACAAAGGTGTTACAACTGTGTGTATAAAACGTTTAGTTATCGTACATACTTTAAACAATATTTAAACATTTTACATTTTTCAACAAATTTCATCTTGAAAAAAAAAACAAGATATTATGAAATTACGCAAACAATAGACCCAACATTTAAATAATAATTGCATTGAACTTATTTAATCTTAGATGAACATGGTGCGAGTTCGTTCGAATGGTTTCACTGTTACATAAATCGAATATTTAAGTAATTTATAAAAAAAATAACGCAAAGTGGAAGTAGGGGGTCGGGGTGAACTTTAAGTGTTAACTGAAATCTACAAACCGACCAGAGATGCTGTGGGATTAGTTTTTTTCTGCGTCAGGGAATATGAACGCAATTTTGTTGGAGAGAAAAACAATGTGCTAGGAGAATTATGATAATACAGTGTGATTTATTTTAATGCTTTTCTAAAGCTGTTATTAAGCCTCTACCAGAAAGTTTGAACCAATACTTCAGGCATTTCAAAACTGTCGCATAAGCAAACAAATGTACTATTGAATTATTATTCAGTTACATTTAGAAATACATTAGTCTTCTATGCCGAAGGTTCTGTTTTTAAAATCTGGCACGAAGTTACCGTTATTCCCGGGCGTTTTGTAATTTGTACAGATTATATGATTCTGAAATCGATAATTATAAGCTTCTAAATCGCCAAAGCTTCCGGGGCTTCGTGTCCTAAGATCTAACCGGAATTCGAGCTCAACAATTGTACCATATTGTACCAGAGTTTTGAGTTCCCATGTCATCAGATTGGCAAAATGGTGAGAGGGGTGGGGCTTTCGATGCCTTTTCCCAACCCATCATCGGGCATATTCTGGCGACACCAATGCTTCTAGGGCTTAGAATCACTAACTTCATTTTAGGGCAATTAATTATCAACCCTCTACTCGCCTCCCCTAGTACCCCCTCCCGCCAAATGCAGGTCGTTAATTACCTACAACAGTTGACAAATCCACCTTCCAATATAATTACTCACTATTTTGGCTGCTATCTTGTTATGAAATATGTTTTGTAGCTACGAAAACACCAAGCTTTATATACACTGTATATGGTGCATGGACAGGTGGTTTTAAAAGGAGACATGGCGAAGCTGTAGCACTGGATGCGTGACGCGTGATTCATTATAGAATCTTTAGGCGACCACACACAAGGCCGTCTAGAGACTTTCCTTATATTTTCCGACGATTGAACAATGAATTATTTATGAGCTTAAACATAACATTATTTAAATAACTAAAAAGTATAACACCATAAAAATCGTTGGGTAGGCATATGTAAGCTAAGCATAACAAGGGTAGGCCTATATTTTGTTTCGATGTACTGTAGTAGGGCCCATATTTATCAGATACGACGGTTTCTATTATTTTAGTCGTTAAACCAAACGGATAAAATCATTCAATCGATTTCTACAGCTGATATGCTATGTTATATATTTAAAATATCACTAAATATTATATGTCAGCGTACGCTATTGTTTTTTTTTTTGTTTTTTTGTTTTGTTTTTGTCTTTGTTTTTTTTTTAATTTTTTTTTATTGCACTAGTAACATGTTAAAAGGTGGGGCTTAGAGGAAGGTCCATTGAATATGAAAGTTTAAAATAAATATTGCTGTGCAAGTTGGGATTTGATTAAACTGTCTTAAAAAAAAACAAAAAAACCTCAAAATCCGTTTAAAACATAAAATTGCTTATTGAAGTTTCAAATATTTCATTAATCTCTAATGAGACAATTTTTTAATCATACATTTTTGTCTGATTTACAAACTATTTATAATATGAAAATTCTTATTTTGATTAGGACTATCAGAACTTAAAACTATCTAAACAATTAGCGTATTTTTGTAGATATCTAGTAAACAGCAAGGAAAACAAAACGTTTTCTTGTTTAAATTTTCAATCTAAAAGTAATAAAATGTATACGTATAGCTTGATAATACATTATAAACAATCCGTTTCAATTATTGCTAATCATATTTTTATTACCGTACGGTATTTGTTTGATAAATTATGATTATGACGTTATTTGATATATAAGGGTTGACCCATTTTACGCGTAAATTCAAATGATGTACGGACCCAGTTTCTTAAAAACTGACACATTTTAAGCAAAAATATGAAAAATTTGGACCCATTTTCTTAAAATTTTACCTTTTTTAGGCTAAATTTGGAAATGGAACCATTTTTCATAAAGTGGACTCATTTTATGCATGAAATTGCATAATTGGGACCCATTTTTAAAAATGTGGACCCATTCTTTGTGGACCCATTAGAAAAAGTGTGTGGCACGGACTGCACCAACTCAGTCCCAATAGCTGTCTAGGGCATTGCCTTGAGATTAGAATAGAAGTCAAGCTTCTTAAAAAATAAATCATAAAACCCATCCTTTGTTTTTTTTTTTTTTTTTTTTTTTTTTTTTTTTAATTATAATCCATTTCAGTAAATTGTGTATATATTGCAGGGAAAATTAATTGTAGAAAGGATACATTAAGAACGGTTGACTTCACATGAACAAAAAGCTATTTTAAAATGACCAGGTTTTTTCATTGATTTGTGACAACGTTATGCTGATTAACTGCTTGCCGTATGACCTTGGATGAAGCCTTAATCTAGACAAGTGTCGATAGAATTTGTTTAATATCATGTTTACAGCGTACTGTATCATATTTTCACTATCATCTTGTCAAGACTTTCAATGTTAATCAAGTCTAAATATTATGAAATATGTTGCCACTGTTTGCTGCAAAGTAGTCTTAGTTTGTTAGTCATCTACTGCTCATTAATGATAATAGCAAACAAAATAGTAATAATAACAATAATAATAATAATAATAATAATAATAATAATTTAATAATACTAACAATAATAATGATAATAATAACAATTATTATTACTATTATTATTATTATAACAAACAATAATATTAATATTATTATTATTAATTCATAATAATATTTAAAAAAAATATTTTATTGTATAGTAAAATATAATAATAATAATAATAATAACTATTATTATTATTATTATCATCATAATGATTATTATTACTATGATTTTAAGACATATAGTATATAATACAGAAATGGCTTAGCGATTGCTGTATTTTATATAATGATAATAATAACATAATAATTATTATCATTATTATTTTTATCATAATAATTATTATTACTTTGACTTTAAAACATATGTATTATAAAATGGCATTAGCGATATCTGTTATTAATATTTAAAACAGTGGATAAGGTGCTTGCCTCTGATCTCAAGGTCCTGGGTTCAATTTCTGTCACGGCAGGACTTTTTCTCACGACAAAAACAACTCCACTCAGAAAGCCTTCGCTGATAAAAGCATCACATTTTTTCATTTATTTAAAGAAGGCCCCTGAATATCAGCCGACCTTGTAGGATACGCTGGAAGGGTCACCCTCTATAAATATGGTTAAAAAAAATAATATAATTTATTAAAACACAGTTATATAACAAAAATTATTATTTGTTTAAACAAAGAAAACTTTGAGTAGATGTACTATTTTTTTCAAGCAATATTTTCATAAAAACTGCTTTAATTTTTAATTCTAATTAATCACTTAAGTATGAGGATCAGTATTTAGTGGTATTACTGCTCTCCTTTTTCTAACAATAACAACAACAACAAAAACAATAATAATACTAATAATAATAATAACAATAATAATAATTGTGAATGTATGTAACGCATAATGAGAAGAGTGTTATCAGCTTTTAATTCCGGAAGTGCAATAAATTTAGGTACTATAAACATTTTATTAAAATTATTAAGTTTAAATTCATTGAGGAAAAAACAGTAATTTTAAGTCTCATTCTATCTATTGAGGCCTGACTGATTTATTTTGATTTTCTTATTTTCTTTCTTAGTTAATACCTTTCTTAAATTTATTATTATACCATATGTTGTATGACTATTTGAATATTTGTATAATTGAATAATAATAATAATAATAATAATAATAATTATTATTATTATTATTACTATTATTATTTATATAATTGAATAATAATAATAATAATAGTAATAATAATAATAATTATTATTTTTTTATTTTTTTTATTTTAGCATTTACATAGTCTCACAGCGCTGTTGTCTTGGTCATTGGAGACAGAATCAACCATACACAACGCTCAACTTAACCTCTCCCTGGAGAATATTCCTAGTTACTAATTTTATTTCGAATCATTCACCGTTTTCTAGGTACCGGCACCCATTTATACTCCAGGTTCGAGAGGGGCAAATGCAGACAAAGAGTCTTGCATGTCAAGAACACAAGCAATGTGACGAGCAAATGTCTCAAACCCCCGACCTTCCGATTGAAAGTCCAACGCTTTACACGCTGCACCACGCGCCCAAATGTGTTGAACATATTTTGCCTACATTCAAACTAGACCAACAACCTGTAGATAGAGTTCAAAGCCCCGTTTGTAAAACGAGTTGAATCAAGTTAGCATTTAAAAATCGATACAATTATCAGCACGGAATCATCTCTTTTCGTGCTACATGAGCACAACATCTCCCGAGATTACTACTGCGCGTTTTGAATAGGCCCTAGGGAAATTAAAGAACTTTTAATTCGTCTTTGATAGAGTTGTTCGTAACACGATGCCGACAACGTTGAAACCAAGACGCAGATATTGAATAATATTTGTTTACTGAGCATACACTAGGTCTGCGAACGAGAAAATTGTTACAAATCCCAAATGACACATTAATTTTCATTTGCGAATAACTGGGCGGTCATCTGCATACGCGCTGTCTCTTATACACATATATTGTATTTTTACAATGATGGAACTGAACTTGTGTCGTATAATCCTTTAAGCTAATGTTTAAGATATGCATAGAAATAGTTCATCACACAGAGTGGCCGATCCTGAGCCTATTTGGGGCGTTTCCTTACCTATTTCGGGGAACAGGAGATGATTCTTTTAAATTTATTTCACACTTGGTTAGAGATTTTGTTTGGCTGCTGGTGGGGATAAAGGGAGAGGCATTTGGCCAGGGGTGAGGCCAGGGGTGGTTCAAGGATTTCCCCGACGGGGGGGGGGGGGCCCAAACGGGGTGCCCCAGAGGAAGAGGTAGTTTTCCCTGACGAGAGCAAAGTGGGCGTGGTCGAGCGTCGCTTAAGATGTTTCGCAAGTAATCCAGGGCGAAGCCCCCGAAATTTTTGACAATTTAGGAGTTTTATGTACAAAATACATATAATATTTTTTTATCCCCGACAAATCGTGGTTTTTCTCCCTGACGGGAAAGTGGGGAGAGGGGGAGGTGGAACCAGCTCTCCCCAATGGGGCCCTGCGTAACTTCTACGCATGCGCTGGAATTTTGTGAAGTGGTGGGTGTGGGGGGGGGGTGGTGAGCTGTCTCTTCACCACCCTTTTTTTCTGGCACTAACACTGACGAAACACAGGCGATCTCTCTAAAAAAAAATTTAGGCCTATTCACATCGGGATTTTTACAGCCAAAAAAAGGGGGAAAATAATTTCAACACCCAATAGATCGCAGTAAAAATTCGCGTACATACTTCAGCTTAAATCTCCAAATAATATTAAGAACAATTCTTAATACATCCAACTCAATGACGAATCCTGCTTAACGTAATGATTATGTGTAATATAAATTTACGTTCCAACATGTAAGCCTACTGTATCTTACACTAGACATTTAATCCTGTATAAATAAATATAATAGTATATCAATTAGAAATGGTTCCATACTTACATAAGAACAAACCAGTCTGGAACAAACATTGACATATATATTTTTTTTCAAATTAAGAGATACTTCATATACTGTAAAACGTGTAATGCAGTTATCAGTATTATACATTGAGTAAATTATCACTCAGTCGCGAGGATGTTAAACACATTTACATACAGTGACCAAACTAAAGTTGAGAATTCAGCTTTTAACGAAATAAATTGGAAGCGTAATTCAATAGCCAGACCTAGCTATACATCAACAAATCTGCACCCCTGGTTTGTACACCCTACAATTTTAAGCTAAAACATGACGAAAATGCATCCCCTTACCTGGAGTAGAAGTCTCCCGCTCATCTACTACGAAGTGAACTCGAGAACATCACGAGCCGGAAGAAAACCGGTTGTCATGGCAACTCATTGTTGCAATGAAGAGGCTATTGGATTATGATAGTGCATACATTTTTTTTTAATTTCCAGAACGAACAAGGTGAAGAATGAATAAAAATGGCGTATAAAAGGGCGTCTTACTGAAGCTAAGAAATTCTTAATAATAATATTCATATTCTTTAGACAAACACCGTGGCCTTCTTTAATTGATGTAGACCTATGTAATATTACATGGTTTATTCAATGGATGTTGTCGGCTTTGTGTTATTATAATAATAATTATTAGTATAACGTTATAGGAATATAATTAATCAAAATAATAGTAAAAGGCTTACTGTTGTGTAAATGATCAAATCCTTTTTTTTTCTTTTGTTTTTTTTTTCTTTAAAACGTGATATTACTTTTGACATAATAATTACTGTATTGGTATAGATCTAGATTATGAAATGACGGCATGGTACTATTGGTATTGTCAGTGCATTATGATTATTATTACAGCTGATTCCACCTATAGGCCTATATTATTGCTTACGCATGAGTTCCGGTAATAATAAATAGGCTAACACTACGTTTGACAATCATCGTAATGAGGACTATAGTATCAATAATCTATATAGGCCTACATATTAATGTTATACTACTAATGATATTAGTAACAAAATAATAATAGGCTAATAATAATATTAATAAAAAAAAGTACTAATAATAATACTATGATTTATATATATATATAAGATGTGTATAAGAGACAGGTATATATATATATGATTTATATAGGCCTATGTATAATTTATATTAACATACAATTTTAAAAGTACTACTACTAATAACAATAATAGTAATTATATAATAATAATAATAGTAATAATAATAATGATAATAATAATAACAATAAGCATATTAACAGATTATAATAGGTTAATAATTAGTATTACTAAACGGAATAGTATAATACTATGATTTACTTATGTGTATATATTATTGTGTATATATAATTAAATATAGGCGTACAATATATAATATTTTATATAGTGCTTTCAACATGAACATTTTAATAGATAAAAACTTTAGGTTGAAATTATTACTTATAAACTTCAGGCATAATAGCTCCGTTAGATAAACAGGTGCACTGTGCTACTGTGCGTGTGCTGAACCGTATAAATCTTTCCAGACGACCCCTTTTCTCTGGTTCAATCAAGGCAATTCAACAAAACGACGCATATCTCGGGACGTCAAAGGTTATAACTCTGGAATCGACATTCTAGGCGCACGTGCGTCCCTACACGCTTACACGCTGAACGTCACAAAAACCATAGCAAGCAGACCATAAACCGTCAGCGTACGTGACGAATTACCCGCTCGCGTGTTAGTTGCCATGATAATCGCGCGTCGTGAGGTGATAACAACAAAGGCCTAATTATATTTTGCACTAACATTAGACTGAAATTATATTTTTTATTTTAACATTAGTTTTAACCAATATTGTGCTGTATTGTCGTTCATGAGACATACTTTGAAGAAAAAATAAATATGTCACTTTGAAGAAAAAATAAATACATTTTCTGTATCTACGCAAATTAATGTTCGTTTTGTGCACCTTAGTCCAACATTGTCAAAATGACAGTTTAATGTTATATAAGAAATGAAATTCTATGAAAAAAAAAAAAAAAAAAAAAAAAAAAAAATCGTAAAAGTTCAGTTGCTATAACTTTTCATTTTGTTGGTCAATTTTCACGAATAAAATTGCAGGTTATAGAAGCATTTTACAAGCTCGTGGTCAAAAGAAAAAAAATTAAACAAAATAGTAACTAACACCATAAAACGTATGGCACGCATATACTACTAATTGACGGCTGTACTCGCAACTAGTATCGGATTGTCGATGCCACAGTAAAGATCAAAGGACTGTACGCACACGCTATGTTTGAGAGCGAAGATGTGCGTCTTTTTGTTGAATTGCCTTGGTTCAATTCCACCGGTGGGAAGGCAATCCTCGTCGAAGGGAAAATAAAATGTCTATGTATTTTGTACATATAATTAGACTGAAAAATCGATTAAACAAGCCTTTGACACCCGTAAAATGCTTCGCTCCAGAAACACTTTCGAGAGATTTTGAGCGAGGCCCGACAACACCCACTGTTTTCGTCGGGGACATCGCAAACCTTACCCCCGTTGGGTCCTCGGACCCACCATAGGGCAAATCTTATCACCACCACTGATATTTAATAATTATATTGTATTCAGAATCCTATATACCTACGTCCGTTGGCACATTGGGATTTCCCGCTGATCTCTGAAAAGTTAATTTGTTTAAATAGATGATATGCTTCCCATTCACTACTGATGAGAGAGTATTGTTTTCT
>NW_022727885.1:905270-924321 GCF_011630105.1 Anneissia japonica
ATTAAGATAGGCCTTTCTACTATGTACATATGTCACAATCCTTAGCATGTATAAATGATTTTAGTTTCTTTTTTGTATTAAATTACAATATTCGTTCTCTTAATATGAGATATTTTATTATTACTATATCACAACAGATTTGTTTAAGTAGACCATTGTGAACGTGACTAAAGCATTTTCCTTGACAAACGTCGTGCCCAGGTTCCCAATCACATCATTTGGGATGTATACAACTGATGTGTATACTATAAATACGGTCTGCGCGTTGCTTAGCTACATTGTTAGGAGAGTTCATAACGACACAATCTCTACAGCTAAAATCAACCTCCGATGTGTAAATTTTGTTGAAGTTTACTAACAATACAAAATTGTTTCACGATTACATTAATTTTAAAACAGAGTTAGCTTAGCACAAGTGACTTACAATGTTATATCATTAATCGAACATACTCATTGATTCGGCATATCTCATATAAACACATGTGATATTTGTCGGTTACCTACTTTATAATGTATTGTTACTTTAGGACTCAAAACGTCATTCACAAATATAAAGTTATAACAAGTTTTAACCTTAACTTCAACATATTCAGGATCGAGACTAGTTGTTTTCTTTTCTGTTTGGACAAAGTTTAATGAAGATGTAAACATGGAGAGTGACTAACGTGCCGTGGAGCACGTAAAAAACAAAACAAAAACATAAAACAAAAAAAAAACATAAACAGTATAATATGGGAGATTAAAAATGTTTGTGTCAGATTCGGCTTTTCTTCATTGTCACAATATGACCTGAATTTTAAATAATGGATTCCTGTTGTTACTTAAGAGAAGTAATTTTGTGGTGAAAATTCCATAGTGTTTCCTAAAACAATAAGCTAAAACTACCAAAGTAGTAGGCCTAAAAAAAGTTGTAGCGACGACCAATACTTATTTTCACTGAGGTTGAGAAGTGTATGCGTTTCACAGCGAATTTTCGTCAAGCCTAATTGTAACTGGTTTGAAACGCTTTCAAACAATATAAAACGCGTTAAACTTTAATAACTTGTTTATTCTGTTAAACAACAAGTTGGAACTCAGAATCCTAATTAGAATTACAGAAAAAACAAAAAAAGCAGTTAGACGTCACAGATCCAGATGATTTTTTTAACATCCTATACTATACACAGTAAATTATTTGTCACGTAGCTAGTCAAGAATTCCGGCTATACAACAGGAACAATATGAAAACCAAGAAAGACGTGCCCGTGCCACTCCTGGTGAGCTAATTTATTTCTGTGTTGACAAGCAGAAAATAATAATAATAACTTTACTTAGGGCCTATTATATCCTTTTCTAAAATAAAATTTATGTCTTTTCCTTATTGACATAATAAAACTGAAAATGTTAGCTAAAAAATGTCACTCAAAAAAAAAGTATGAAGTAAAAAATTACAAGAAAACAAAATAACATTTTTTTTTTCGAAAGCATAAACCAAAGCTGCAATTTAAGGGCTACTGGTGATGGTGATGTGAAGAACCATACATATTAGATAGATAAACAGTTGATTTTCAGGCTCAACATTGCATGAATTTGATAGGTTAATTACGATATTGTTAAATGCATATCATTGTAATTTTGAGTTGAACCTACCTGTAAATAAAACGCTTTAGAAAAAGTAAATTGCGCTAACAATAAAAATTAATTACTACTCTTAATTTAAAAATCTTAAATGAAAATTCTTGATATTATGATCTTCATTTGGTTGTTAGAAGATAAAAGCACGAAAAACGACCAAAGTAGCGGACAGAATAACACTGCGCAAAAATGTAGATGAAGAGGAGTTAGAGGAAGAAAATTATAAGAACAAAAAGAAGAAAAAAATCGATTAGGCCTATATTTGTATTCAAAATACTGAATCCACAATCTTATGTAATTCCATTACAATAAAGCCATCGTATCAGGTGGCTTAAGCTATAAAAAAAAGTGCCTTATATCGATGAACTCGGGCTGTCTCTATTAGAAACGAATGTATAATGAAGCACGCACTCAAAGGAACCGCATTCATTTGCCATCGAAATTCATAAAGAACTGTTATTCTATGCATACTAACAGCACATTCAATGCATCATTGGGATTTGATCGGGGTGAGTGAGTAGCGCCTGATACTTGCACGTACACACAGACAACTAATGAAACCTTTTGCTCAAAGCAAATTTGTGCAGAATACTGTCATTTATTTGCAGTTGGAGTGGTTTTAATGAATCTTACCAGCGTATTAGGCAAACCTAAGACATCCTTCAAAAGTGTCAATTTGATGTCAGGTATGCCTGTAGGCTGACTTTTACAACAATAGTAACACATTGCATTCCTCTTTTTTATGACCGAAAGGAACGTTTGGCACACACAAAAAAAAAAATAAAAAATAAACTCATCTATATATAATGGGAGTAGTGTGTGATTTAAATGTTAAAGAAAAACATGGAAAAATTATGAAAATCATAAATGCATTACGCTTATATAATAATGATACTACTACTATTAATAATATACTATAAATAATAAAAGAACTGTTGTTTTTTAGAAAATACGTCTCGTCGTTTCGATTGAGTGGCTTCAGTTGTCATCTGGAGAAAAATAACTGCAGAGAGTCCAAACAGGAATATATAGCTTCACTTTAAAATTATTGATTGTTGCTTCGCAATGCCAACCTTAAAAAAAATATTTATAATGATACTGCCGATTATGATTAAAATAATAATAATAATAATAATAATAATAATAATAATAATAATAATAATAATTGTGATGATGATGATAATATTCACTGAAGTGCTTGAGAAATCAGTATGATCAGTAGGTAGTTCAGTCAGATAAAATTGTGGTTGCGCTAATCCATGTGTATCTCTAGGTCCCCGGTTCAAGTATCATCGCTGCTCGCCATGATTTCATCTGGAGAGCTAAAATGCGAATTAAAATAGCGCACCGTGTTTCGGATTATAGGTTTAAGTCGTTGGTCCCGTGTGCATTATGACCTATGTGCACGTTGAAGAACGCAGTACACTACTCGTAACAGAGTAGAGGATTGTCTCTCAGTGTACTGCTTAATCACCACCTGAAGAACCCCACTGGAAGTAAGTCTTCTCCAGACTTTTGTGGGCTGTCCTTGGTATTTACACCGAATACATTCATCTATTTATCTGTGTGATGTCGTATAATAGTTCCATTTATATAGCAATTTACACCAGAGTTTCAAAGTGCTCGAATCGTGGATTATCCCGTAGAGTAAATTTCTTCTCCCCTATGGATCTCCGTGCCTGAGCTGCAAAACCGGTGCCGCTACTCTCGTCTGTCCACAAGCGATGATGTGTTCAAATTTCTTCAACGTTCGTAAATGTACTGCAGTAGTTGGCAGTGTATAAACCCTTTAGAATATTGAAGTAAAGAATGTATTTGTCAGCTGCATCGATGTTGTCTTGAAAGTTATCTACAACTATAGTGTGCAAAAGACTTGATTAGAGTCATTTAGGTGTAAAATGGACGTAACTTACAAAGGTACTTTAGATGGTAGATTTAGCAGTACACCAGAAGACAAATCCTACTCTTTTCCTAGTGTATAAAAAACCACCAATGATTACCCACAAAAGCGCTTTTTTTTTCAAATAGTAGACTTAGCAGTACACAGGAAAACATCTCCTACTTCTAAGTACAGTACTTGGTTTTACGTGCATATAATTATAAGTGGGGAGTAAAAAATGTCGTAAAAACGTGAAGCGTTATCATTCAATTGTGAATATGGACTTCAAGATAATTTGATGGGACCGTACACGCCGGGTAAAAATAACATCTCATCGAGGTTTCTAATTCAACCAATGACACTGCTATCTTGCTAACAATTAAAAAATCTCATCACAGAATTAAACCACGTACCATACCAATTATCTTGTAATTGCATCGATTAATTAAGATGGTTGAACAGGTTTCTAAGATTGAAAACTTCAGACAAAAATAAAATAAAAAGAAGAGACTAGAATGCAATCTTAAGTACCGGTAGATGATACCAATTTGTCACCATTGAAAAAAAGATCAACGCACTAGTAGCATAATTCAGATGGAAGAAGTATTTCTTTCGCAGAATGGATTTATCTAATCCAGCAGATTTATAATGACATCCCTCCAATTTCAAACACACTTTCAGTAGTGCTGGATATTGCCACAGAGCAAAAGACGACATGATTTTATAAATGTTTTCTTTGTAAATCTTCATTTTCTCGAAGAGGCCGGCATTTCCTCACTTTCCCCGACATCTTTGCCAGAGACACCAGACTTAGCTCAGAGGAACTCAGTGGAGCAATTAGCGACAGCACATTCTGACAGACCGTTATTAGCACCATCTCGGCTGCGGCCGATGGGTACGGTAAAGTAAACTCTTTAAAACCAAAAGGAGACAGACAGTATTTGCATATATAAAAGAGATGCTTCCTAACATAAATATGACTGTTTACTATCAAAGGAACCGGGAGGTAGAGTCGGCCTTTCAGTGGAATAAAGAAAAGTACATTATGCATCGGGTAGAATCAACTAGTAGAGCGGCTAATGTTGAATTTCAGGTAGAATCGTGCACTTCTGGAAGAAAGCATGAAACTTCCCATAGTGATACTATGACACCTAAAGATCATTAAAAAAATAGACTCCAAAAGATAACGCCTCCTAATGGCCACCATCTTGAAATCTAATATGGCCGCCAAAATAATTGATTTTAGCCAATATATTCGTAACTACAGTTCACATGTCATTGCCAATTGAAGATCATTACCCATGTTTTCAATATCAAGGAGTGTAATGCAATCATCATAAATTATTGTCAGATGGCGCCACCATATTGGATTTCAAGATGGCCGCCAAATTAATTATATTTTTGTCAATATTCATATCTACAGTACGGTACTTAGCACTGTCAATCAAAGACCGTTGCATATGATTTCCATAACAGGGACTACCATACAGCCATCAGAAATTATTTCAGAAGACCACCATATTAAATTTCAAAATGGCCGCCATCTTGAAATTTAATATGGCCGCCAAAACAATTAATTTCAGCCTATGTATTCATATTTACAGCACATATCACACCAATTTAATATCATAATAGAATAGCTTGTGAGTTAACCCAATAAAACCTACTAGAAAATGTTCGGCATAGTACAAGAATGGCCACTACCAGACATTCTTAATGGTGGAAATAATATTTCCACTCCTTGCCAGATTAGTATTAGCTGATGCAGCAAAACATCAGTAGGATAATATATAGACCGACCAGGAAATAGATGTGCTATTTATAGTCCAAAGGAGTACTTAATGTTAAAAAGAGGTTTTAAAATCACGTTTCTACAATGAGTCTTTTGGCTTCATTAGTATTTCAAATGCAAGAGTCAATCAATTAATTGATTGGATACGGCTTTTTATCATCGGCACACATTTATGATGTATCCTTACAAAACTAAAACAAAAGCATAAACAAATAGTGTGTTCCGCCTTACACAATAGATAAACTGATGAAAACATTCAGTTGGAAAACTAGGAGGAAAAATACAACGGAAAATATTGGGACAAGATAGCCGGGGGAAATAGCAGTTGGAAAACAGCCTTAAGAAAAAGCCTGGAAAAAAAGCTGGATGGAAAAGAAATCTTCTAGTGGAAAAAATCCGAGGCGAAAATTAGATGGCAAGTGCCATGGTGTTATTTTCTTTGAATTAAAAACCTAAAACTTCTTCGATTTTGAGTCTACTTAGTTTTCAAATCCTCCCTGGGGAGAGAGATAGATGCAGATATTAAAAATCATCTATATTAAAGCTAGTTTTAGCATAAATGAAATTATGTAAACATAAATCAAATATTAAAATTAATGGTGTGAAGACACTAATATCGAATAGACCTCATGTCTATGAGATGGCTAATTATCATTTCCAAATGGTATATAAACACGTATGTAAATATTGAAAGGAAAAGAAACAGAAAAGAAAATGAAAGAAAGAAAAATAAAGAACGGAATGGAAAAGAAAAAAAAATGGAAAAGAAAAGAATTAAAAAAGAATAGAAAATGAATATAATGGAGAAAGTGAAAAAAAATAAAAGAAAAATTAAGAAAAGTATATAGATAACTTTAGCATAAATGAAATTATGTAGACATAAATTAAATATCACATTCAAGTAACGGTATGAAGGCAATAATATCGAATAACTAAATATCATTTTCAAATATGCATAATTATATAATATATAATATATATATATATATATATATATATGTATGTATGTATATAATTAATTTTTGTGTGTAGCACTCCGTTTATATAATTAAATAATGGTGACAACAGAGCTCGAATAAATGGAAAGTGATGTGAGTATCGTATCGAAAATAGCCTGTCAAATAAATTTAAAAAAATTCCTTATACTGTTTGTTGATATACTGTTTGAAAGAATACTCTAGAAGTCATACCTGTATTATAATGAAGTAACATAGAATCAATGTTGCTGCCTAACATTGTGGTATAACTAATCAAATAATGACAGAAACAGTGCTAAATGCACTCAAACTGCATGCAAATGCACTCAAACATTGATGTTTCCATTGAGTTTCCAAAATCCTCAAAGCACTGCTTTTACACCACTTTATTCTCAGTTTAATGTTACTTCTTTACATAATCGGCGTCTGCCCGTAAACAATAATATGTTTTCTACTTGGCGGGCTAAATACATAGGGTTTTTAATTTATTTTCGCGGGCCGCACTTTGTCCACCTGTGCTGTGGTATATACACGAATAAAACATTTTGTATTCGACTGTCTAGAAGCGTTTTTGCTTTTTTGTTTTTTCATATAATAAACAAGTAGATCAAAAACATTATTGATAAAAATCCAATATTTTGGTGGCCATTTTAAATTTCAAGATGGTGACCAATAAGCGGATTATTTTTTGGGGTCTATTTTTTTTATTGACCCTTAGGTATCATAGTATCACTGTGGGAAGTGTCATGCTTTCTTCCAAACATGCACGATTTTTTCCTTAGCCGCTCTACTAAACAGGTATACCTCGACAGCCATAATACTTTGATACTCTCTTATACAATATACAATATTTTCACAATTAACCTTGCCAATTTATTGCAAATCATTACACTTTTAGGCAAAAAACAAAAAGATAAGCATTATTAAACTTTGGTCAATGCACAAATAATATTGGTAGAACGTCTAAACTGAACAAACTATAAAGTCGCGTTACCGAATTGAAAGTTACCATTCTATAACTAAAACAAAGTTAATTAAAATATTTAATCCGTTTTGACATGTTGAACATGTACGTTACTGAATCACCTTCGTTTTATTGAATTAAAGTCAAAATAATTGACAATATTCTAACCAAAATGAAAACATTGCATCTCACTTTCGATCTTGTGTTGATGGTGTGATTAATTTGTCAATCATTGTGTAACATGTCAATATTTAGCTATCAAACAGGCAATATTCCAACCATCAACCACTTGTGCCTTTATTGATCTTAATTTGTGTGTCAAAAGAGCGCTAAGTAAAAGAAAGTAAATACTTTACAATACGAAAAAAAAAAATTGCAGTGAAGCTCACGCCACATTGCAATTTTTCTCAGGACACAGTATATATATTCCAAAATTTCATTTTGATTCTATAATAATGCACAGATCTTCATTAAGACTAATTGCTATTGACAACGTGCTGCGAAATATTATTGATTGAACTTTTCACCCTATGTTGTTGGATCACACTTCTATTAAGTATTATAGTATGTATTTTGATCAGTAATGCATTATTAATGTAATGAAACTCTATTAAATGCCCAAAATTCAAAATATTTTATTACATTCATTTTCTCCGTATGTCCATTCATCCATTTAATCCACCCTTCTATCTATTATATTCAAAATAAAATTAATGTATCCATTCACCCATCCGCCTATTCATCCTTGTATCTATTCATCCACCCACCCAACCACCCACCCACCATTTCATACACCCATTCATTCCTGATTCATCCATTCAGACTTCCCTACATATATGAAGCCATCCACACCCACATATATCTATCCATCCATCTACATACATCCATCCATCCATCCATCCATCCATCTATCCATTCGTCCAACTACTCATTCATTCATTCATTCATTCATTCATTCATTTATATAGGTGGATGATAAGACTGTGTCACCATGTATTTCACCGAATACCGATAGACTTTCGATCAATATCCTAAAATCATATAACATAATTATGTTATTCATTCATCAATTCACTCACCACTTGTTTATTCATTTATTTATTCATTTATTCTTTCTTTCGTTCCTTCGTTCGTTCCTTCGTTTATTCGTACATTCATTCATTCACCAAAGTCATCATCAATATTTTATTGTAATTAAAATAAATAATTAAAATATTGTACATTACCATTACGTCACGAATAAGCCTTTACAAATACATGTACAATAAAAAGTGAAAGAAAAAACAATGTTTTTACTAAAAGAAAATTCGCCTAAAACTGTTATCTTGTAATTTTTTGCATTATTTCGGTAAATGTTATATCCATGTTTTTACTTAATAGTTTTAGTTATATCTAATTTATTTAATATTGCACAACGGTGATACAATGCACAAACGATGATTCATTGTGTACTGAACTTAATACCACACCTTTCTTAGTGTAGTTCCTTTGGGTGTAGTTTCTAAGAAAGCATGCTTAGTGTTATACCGGTTAACTATAATATGGAGTAGGACATTATCAAATAGACAGTGAAGGGTCATCATTATATTGCCTTTTTTTACACACTACTACTGTTGTATATGTTATTATTATTATTATTATTATTATTATTGATAATAATAATCATAGTATTATTATTATTATTATTATTATTATTATTATTATTATTATTGATAATAATAATCATAGTATTATTATTATTATTATTATTATTATTAGTTTTCTCAAGGCAGCGAGATAGAGCTATAAATCAATAAATGAATGAATAAATAAATAGATGAATAAATAAATAAATAAACAAATAAACAGATTTCCTTGATCCTTTCAAACTAAATAAACATACCAACAAAATGAGCATCTTCGATTAAACAACCGTAAAACTCATCATACTGTAGGATGATAAAGTCATGTAGTTTTTACCATGGCGATATTATTATTATGCAGCGTTCTTGCAATAATTCGATCAATTTAACCGGATTAAAGAGGATAATTTCTGGTAACCATGGTGATTTTATATATCAGTAACATACATGTAAATGTGCAACCTTCATATCAGTGCACTAAGAAATTATTATAAATTGGATATGCCTTCTTGGTTGTTTATGTTTTTGTCTATTTTATTTTTTTAATTAGTTTAGTTCAGTATGATAAACAGCAGTATCACGAGAAAAGAATAATACTCGGTTGACAAAGAGTGGTCTATATTAGATTAAAAAAATACAGCATAAATTGTGAACAGTATCAATCATTTATTAACAATGAAGATATACTATAATCTAATGGAAAGCAACAGATTTGAAACAATTTTTTTTTAAATAATATAATAAATGGTAACAAAACACTTTAAAAATTATTTTCTATAAACATTAACATTTTCTGGCAATATTTGTTTTTCTTAATTATATTGATCTTTTTTTAGTGTGTTTGCACAACTAGGCCTACTGTTAATGGAGTCGAGTGTGTTTTGAGTACGTGGTGAGTCAATACTTGTAACTTAGTGAATAAAAACGTATTCTAAATGTGTTTTAATATTACTCAGACGAGCCAGAATTACAAGTGAATACAACTTTTTCTCAGACATTCCTAACACTTTAGGGCTCATTGGTAGTCTAATGAGTCCGAATGTACTGTATGTAACAAAGTAAAGTAAAACTAATTACAGCCACTAATTACGACCTGCTGCCTTCGTATTTTTAATTTACTTGTAAACAATTAATCATTCTATTCTTATTACAGTAACATAATGAGTATTTCATCCAGCTTTGAATGATATCGCAATACGCGTTCACGAGAAATAATTATGGATGATGAGGCTCTGTTTTCTCTCATAAATTATACTTATTATGGTCAGAACGTGTTAGTTCTAAGCATTTCTGACACATTCAAATAATTGTTGATTTAAGTAAATTTTACCCTTTAGTTATCAGGAACGTTTTTACTTCTGTTTTCTTGAAAATATGTTAAATAGGCTATCACCGGTTGCAATCACAATATCAATTTTGTGTTTCAGTCAACCCTTTATTTTGCTAACAAAAAGCACTTGTTAGAAATTGCAAATTCCAATGTACCTATCTGAGTTATGAACTTTCGTATTTTCTCTCTGATTTTCATTTAGGTCTATGTTTAATAGACCTTTATTTCAAATACCAGTTTTTCATATTCATGGGAGCAGAGGAAGTCATCCGAAAAGCGAGTTAAATACATGGGGTCGAAGTTGGCAGGATATTAATCAAAACATTAAAAAAAAAAAACACCTCATGGGATTCAAATTTGTACACTTACTACATCATTGACCAATCAGGTTTGGCGAGTACATAGGGTTTGATAATCAGTCCAAAGCAAAAGTGACATTCTACACGCAGTACTTATACCCACTTGACTAATAAAATATGTACGATAGTTCTGAACAACATCAAGACAACATGTCAGCGAAATATGTAACCAATAATATTAATAGGCCCAGTAAAAATGCATCTTCCAATTCGGTACAATTTTGTTTGTAGGTAAAATGTCTTATTTTAGTAATGTAATAACGGAATATATACAAATCTCTAGACATCGTGTTTAAACTTTAGATATAAATTTGATTTTCGCATATCAATGATATGATGTGTACATATATTTTTAATAGTAAAAAAGTTTACAGTATGTAAAATGCCAAACCTTTAAATGAACAGACAACGTACAACGTAATGTTCCATCTATACTGTATTTGAAGAACAATTACATTAAAACGATACTTCAAATTGTTATCATCATTATCATCATCATCAACATCATCATCATCATAATCTTCGCCGTCGCCGCTGTCACGGCTGTTGTTTTATATTATTACTATTGTTTTTTTACCGTTTTCTATTATACGTAATTGGATACATTCAGATTGAATAGCATTAAAACGGATTCATAGGCCATACTAACTATTTATTATTATTATTATTATTATTATTATTATTATTATCATTATTATTAAGGTTTGCATAAATGATATCAATATCAATTGATGGTATCTTGATTCTGAGAACAGTTTACATTGTATACCATAGTTACATTAAAATCTAAGCTATTTTTAGAATTATTATCACAGACAGTATCTTGTTAATGCAATACAAAAAAACATAAATATTTACTGTGTACTTACATTTTGAAGTGAAAGGTCCACAAAATTGCAATAAATTGAGAGAGAACCGGAATTTCGTTTAATACTGGTACAGATTTGAAAATATTAGGAATAAACTAGTTTTTATGTTTATATTCACCTAACCAAATTCATGTTTGGTACAATCTAATGTTCTCCTACGTCATAAGTTGAGTCGTAACAACCACACAACCATCCAATTGCTCATAGAAGACTCGTCCGTCAACCCTCTATCCACAAGTACTGGCGTCAACATAACAAAGAGGGCGTCCTTTCAAATTGGCAACAGTTACAACACAATCAGTTAATACATTACGAAAGTATAATAATAATAATAATAATAATAATAATAATAATAATAATATATAACAATACTATTATTTTTCTTTTCATAAACTAAAGTGAAAGTAATTTTAAATGTTTTCTTGCGGCCTTTTTAATTGCTTCGGGAATAATGCTTTAACATCATAATACAATAATAAAAAGTACTAAGAAGTATAAGTGTTTCGATCTTTGTTTCATTGGATCGACCGACCGACCGACCGTCCGTCCGACCGCCCGCCCGCCCAAGTAGTAGTTAGAAGTAGTTAACCTATCGGACAATCCGTTGTCAGAAAATGAATTGAGCCTTTTGTCTAAAGGTCTAGGATTTTGCCCCACTTCACCCAAAATAGACCCTCTTCAATTACATTCTGATTTACAGGATATTTTTAGGCGGATGAAGCTTAAAGATCATTTTTCCTCCAAAAGTAAATCATCTAATGATGAACCAGCTAAGATTATCCGTAAGCTCTTGGACTCCTAAACACTGGACTCCATCTTTATCGGTCTTCTATAAGGAGATTGTTAAGGATATTGATAAAGCAATAAATCGCCCTCGAGGCAAAGACAACCTTTCAAAGTGTGAAAGAATGGCCCTTTAAGAAAGTAATTAAAATTTGATAATTAAACCAGCGGATAAAGGGGGTGCCATTCTAATTATGAATACCTTTGACTATATTTCCGGGAAGGCGAACGCCAACTATCAGATTCTATTACGTAGGCCTATAAGGCACTTAGCAATGACCCCATAGAAGATCACATAAAAGAGGCACTTCGTAAAACTGAAATTGAAAATGAAATCCAACCACAATTAGTTAAAAGAAACCCGGTTACTCCTCGTTTGTATTTTCTTCCTAAAATTCATAAAAAAGGAAACCCAAGCCGCCCCGTCATTTCGGGCACAAATTGTCCAACAGTCGAGATCTCTAAATATATTGACACTCACTTACGCCCTTTTGTCTCTCAACTTCCATCATATATGAAAGATACTACAGATTTCGTTAAGTTCATAGAGGAGTGTAATATCTTTGGGTTCAAGAACGTATCAAAACGTACACAATGACTTCATTTCCAGAACAATTTATTTCACAAACTCTAGAGGGCTCACATCTCACATAATGGTACAGTATTTAAATGATCCATGTATATTACATTCCTCCCCCCCTTAAAGAAATTGTCATCCCTGTGAAAAAAAACTACAGAACAGTATAGAATTTTTATGAACTACGCCACTCTCAACCCATTTCACAGGAAATGTATTATTTTGTGAATCTCAACTAACAATTAGGGTTAATTATTGGTTTAACTCAAAAGGAACACTAGTATAACACAACACCAATAAAACTGTTGACACACTGAGTTGTTATTTGTGTGCCTGTTTACAAACTTAGTCTATCTGGAGCCTTACGGACTCTTACAGGATAGCGCCTCTCCTGAGCAATACCTGCACTAGGTACCAGAGGGCTTGGCTGAATATCAGCAATTTGCGGATCCACACTTAGTGGAACCTGGTCCTTCTGACCCGGAGTCCCTTTCCCATTTTCGGATTTTTCTGGACCTCCAGAACCTCCATCTGAAGTCCTTCTGGACTAGTCAGTGGGACTTGTATGTCTACTGAGGGATTGTCTGCAGACTTACATGGTACTCCCTTCTCTTTGGAACTCAATATGTGGTCTATGTGTACAAATCGAATCTTACAATTGTTATACATGTATACCAAATAGGTACGAGAACCACACACCTTGGTTACCTTCCCAGGCAACCATTTAACTAGTCCACCTACATTACTCTTGACTCTAACTCTATCATCTACATGCAATATCCGTTCTTGTACACGACCCTTGTCATGATACTCAGTTTGTTTAGCTTGCTTCCTATCAATTTTTTTTGAGCCAGATTAGGCTTCAGTAATGAGAACCTAGTTCTAGGTTGTCTCTTTAGAAATAACTCTGCGGGTGTTCTACCCGTCGTGGTATGAGGACTATTACGGTAAATAATAAGGAAGTTTGCTAACTTGTGGTGTAATGACAAGTTTCGTTTACGTGGATTAGGATCAAGTAATTGCTTAATTAGCGCCTTCTTCACAATTTGAACGGTACGTTCCGCTGCCCCGTTGGAAGCAGGATGATATGGCGCTACCATTTCTAGTCATAAACTCGGCAAAGTCACTAGAGATAAACTGGGGCCCGTTATCCGAGACTATCTCTTCGGGTAACCCATAAGAACTAAATAGTCTTCCTAAAATATCAAGAGTTTTGTTTGTTGTGGTAATTTTCATTGGATACACTTCTACCCATTTTGAATGACTGTCTATAACAATGAACAAATGTTGACCCTTTAACTCAGCATTATCAACATGCAACCTCTGCCAAACACGACTTGGCCACTCCCATGTTTGGAGTGGTGCTAGAGGTGGTTTGTTTCTGACAGACAGACATGTTTCACATTGGTTTACAAGATTCTGAATATCTTGGTCTAACCCTGGCCACCATAAGTACATAAGTAGCTTCGAGCTAACCCTTTCATTCTACATATGCCCAGGTGCTGTTCATGTAAGTCATTTAATAATGTTGACCTAAATTTGCCAGGTATTACTACTCGTAATCCCCACAAAATACACCTCTTGTCAACTGACAATTCATTTCTGCGTATGAAGAAAGGCTGTATCTCTTTATCCTTAACATGGTTTGGCCAACCATTCAAAACGTAATCATACACCTTAGCTAATAAAGGATCTTTGATTGTTGCTTTACCAATATCATTTGCCGTTATAGGCAAGTCATCAACATATGAGAAATCATTTACTTCTACATGTTCATCTGTAGAATCTTTGGTAGGTAACCTAGATAACATATCTGCATTACAGTGATCATTAGATTTCCTATAGACGATGTCATATTTGTACGCTGACAATAGTAACGCCCAACGCTGCATTCTTGCTGCAGCCAAATTTGGCACAGGGGATTCAGGGTTTAATATAGCAGTAAGTGGCTTATGATCGGTGATCAAGACAAAACGTCTCCCATATAAGTATTTATGGAATTTTCTGACACCATACACTATGGATAGTGCCTCGCGTTCAATTTGCGCATAGTTTTGTTCACTTTTAGATAGTGTCCAAGACGCAAAAGCAATGGGGCGTTCCTCACCGTTTGGCATTATGTGCGAGATAACCGCACCCACACCGTACGGAGAAGCATCGCACGCTAACCTCAATTCCCTGTTTACATCATAATGGACTAGCAATGAGTTATCTAGTATTAATTTCTTACTATTTTGGAATGCAACCTCGCAAACCTTATCCCAGCACCAAGGTGTCTGTTTGCGCAATAGCGCATTTAACGGATTTATAACCGTAGATACATTTGGAAGAAATTTCCCGTAGTAATTTAGTAAGCCTAAATAGGAGCGCAATTCGGTAATGTTTGTGGGACTGGGAGCTTGTGCAATCGCTTCTACCTTGTCTGAAGTGGGGAGTATACCATTTCCATCTATTTTGTGACCCAAATAGACTACTAATGGTTTACCAATGTCACACTTCTGTTTTTTAACTCTCACACCATATTTCTCTAACCGTTGAAATACTTGGTTTAATCTAACCCAATGTTCTGACTCAGATGGTGCAGATATTAAAATGTCATCAAGGTAACATACTACTCCAGGAATTCCCTGTAATATTTGGTCCATCACACACTGGAATATTCCTGGTGCAGATGATATTCCAAATGGAAGGTGATTTAATTGGAATAGACCCATGTGCGTATTTATTGTGAGATACTTCCTTGATTCACTATCCAAGCTTAATTGTAAATAAGCATTGGTAAGATCAAGGGTGGTAAAAATTTCCCGCCCTCAAGGGTAGCAAAAAGATCTTCTGCTGTAGGTAAGGAATGATGTGAAACAACTAACACTTTATTTACCGTAACCTTTTAATCCCCACACAACCGTACTTTACCATCACCCATCGGTACAACTACTATGGGGGAAGCCCAATCACTACGATCTATCTTAGATATTATCCCGTTTTCTAATAATCGTTTCAGTTCAAGTTCAACCTTGTCTTTTAATGCATATGGCACCGGCCGTGCCTTTGTAAACATGGGCTTTGTTCCTTCAGGTATTTTCACAGCAGCGGTGAATTCCTTGATAGGGTCACCTTTCTCAGCAAAAACAGCTGGATATCTTTTAGTAAGTGTTTCGCTGGTCACGGATTTTACGTTAGCGTTAGTACAGGTATCGGCGTGTACCTTGAAAATATTCTTCCAATTTAACTGGATTAACCCTAACCACTGTCTCCCCATAAGAGATGGTTTGTTACCTGGAACCACATACAAAGGCAGGGTGTATTGTTGGTTTTCATATTTCACTGGAACCGTAAGCCGACCTAGCACCTTGATTGATTCACCAGCATAGGTACGTAGCTTCACTGAAGAATCTGCAAGTGGCCATGCCTTTAAATATTTCAAGTAGACCGACTCTGACCAAATTGTAACTGCTGCTCCAGTGTCCAACTCCATTTTAATTAGATTACCGTCGATCAAAAAATCCAAGATTATACCAGATTTGGATGTGTTCTTAACTGAATATAAATCATATTCATCCTCATCACTATCACTTGTATTGGTATATACTTGTTTGACTTTCTTTGCATGTTGCTTTTTTTTTTCGACATACCCTGGCTAGGTGTCCTACCTTTTTGCAGAATCTGCAGATTATTGACTTGTGTAGGCAATTATTAGCATAATGTTCCTCGGTACATCGGTAACATGTTGGTTTATGCGCCTTGGATGAACCTTGACTGCCTGATCCACCCTTTTGTTTTCCCGCACTAGGCCTAGGCTTATCCTTACTGTAGGTTGGCTTAGATTTAATTTTGTTTACGGTGATAGGCTTATCCTCACTTAGATTAAATTCCTTGGCTTGGGTATTAGCCAATTCCATGGCTGTTGCAATTTCAACAGTTTTATCTAAAGTGAGATCTTTCACCGTCAACAACTTCTTTTGGCACATGGAATTTCCCAGTCCACACACCAAACGATCTCGTAAGGCCTCGTTTAAGAATGCCTGAAACTTGCATGTCCGTGCAAGCCGTTTCAACTCTACTACATACTGGGCAACCGTTTCACCTTCCTTCTTGTTTCTACGATGACATTTGAACCTTTCCGCAATAACAAGCGGTTCGGGTGTGTAGTGTTTAGTCAATAACTGCTTTAGCTCATGCAATGTTCTATCACTAGGTTTGTCTGGTGATACTATATTCTTTAATAAGGCGTACGGTTTCGGTCCAATGACCGTAGGAAACACGCTCATAGCTCGCTCGTCTGCTATCGAATTAGCCGCGGAAAACTGTTCGAGCCTCTCAAGGTAGTTCCCAAACTGTTCTTCCCCTTCCTTATACTTGCCTATCTTACCAATTAGTGCCATTGTGTTCTATCTGGTCCTGGACTATACAGTAATGTTTTGGATCACTTATCATTTCAAAGATCCCATCCTCGTCGCCAAAATGTTTAATATCTTTGGGTTCAAGAACGTATCAAAACGTACACAATGACTTCATTTCCAGAACAATTTATTTCACAAACTCTAGAGGGCTCACATCTCACATAATGGTACAGTATTTAAATGATCCATGTATATTACAAGGAGCTTAATAGCATAGGCCCTAATAACACACAATAAATTTCGGCTGATGTCTCCTCATTATATACAAATGCATAAGGACGGTTTACAGGCATGTGAAGAAGGTTTTAATAAACGAACACATCTTACCCCACCAACCGATCACTTAATTAGACTTTTAGAGTTAGTTCTCAAATTGAATAAATTTATATTTAATGATACTCATTATCTTCAAATTAAGGGAACGGCAATGGGTGCTCCAGTAGCGCCCTCATATGCCAATATTTTTATGGATAACTTGGTGAGACGGCTATTGGCATCATCTGATACCCGCCCTCTTTGTTGGAAACGATTCATTGACGATATTTTCTTCATTTGGACTAATGATGAAGACAATTTAAACATTTTTAAGAACCACGTCAACAACTTTCACCCTACCATTAAATTCACATTCGAACAATCTAAATCCTAAGTCCCATTTCTTGATATCTTAGTCGAAATGAAAACAGATAAACTTAAAACTCAACTATATACAAAACCAACAGATGCTCATCTTTATCTGTTACCAAATTCGTTTCACCCTAATCATATTTTTCCAAGCATAGGATATAGTCAAACACTTATCATTCGTCGTATTTTTAATGAGGAAAATTGTGTTAATAAACACTAATTAGATCTTCAGGAACACTTAATTAACAGAAATTACAAAAAGAGTATTGTAATAAAATCTATAAATTGAGGTACACAAAAACCTAGAAGTGACCTCCTCAAATATAATAAAAGGAAACAAATAAACAGGGTGCCTCTTGTTCTCACTTAAGATCCAAGACTCGCTAATGTGTCTCACACAATTAAAAAAAAATATGCCGACCCTAAACAAATCAGAGGATATAAAGACTATTTTCGGAGCCTCCGATTGTGGCTTTTAGAAGAGCAAAAAACCTAAAGGATCTAACAGAAATTACCCCCAAAAAACCATCAGAAGGGGAAACTAGTTTTATTCAGTACCCCTCAAAAAAAATGCGATCCTTCCCAATCACAACACTCATTCAAGACAAAATGGATTGGTTAATTTATTTAATCACATGTCAAAATTAATGTGGTAAACAATACGTGGGGAAAACCACTACATCCCTTTACACTAGATTCACAAATCATAAATCAGATATTAAACACCATAATGTCCCATCAAGAAAAAAAACTTACTAGTTGGCCGTCATTTTAATCAAGCTAATCATTCAATAAAATATATATCAATTATAGGTATTGAGCGTATCATTAATAAACAAGAATCAATTATCAAGAGAAGAGAATCGTTTTGGATTAAAAAATTAAAAACCCTTCACCCGAAAGGTATTAATGTTGATGGATATACAAAGTTAGTCCATACTATTCTAAAACTTCTGTCCTTTCGGGTATAAAACTATACTAAAATGGATATATTTTTAAAAAATTATAACATTTTCAGTTTAATATTTGTTTAAATGAGTTTTCTTTAGACATCAAAATACATTTTGCTCTCTGGGAAACAATTTATATTACAGTAATAGAAACTTTTGTAGAACCATGCAAATATCATTATGAATTTTCGGAAGGTGGTTTTTTTTTGGCATTCCTTGCTGGAAGTGCAGGAGGTCTTACATCTGTCTCTTATACACATCTAGATGTGTATAAGAGACAGATGTTTAATATGTTTGGGTTCAAGAAC
>NW_022727885.1:924491-928046 GCF_011630105.1 Anneissia japonica
TGTAAGTTACCAATCAGCTCTCTAATTTCCGAAATAGCCGTGAACCTTATAAATAAATATGTTTGTGCTCCTCTACCTTCGATGTCTGTATTTTCATTTACCATCGTCTCCATATTTTTCTATCTTACTTCTGTCTCTTATACACATCTAGATGTGTATAAGAGACAGGCCTAAATATGGTCATCATGATCATATGTATAGGCACATCATATGTATTGAGCATTCAACAGTCTTTTTTTCTCGCTTTTTATTTATCACAGACAATATCGAGTTTCCAACTTGGATATTTATTAATTTGGAGACCAAGATATCTTTCTATATTATGTTTATCTAATGAACTTAATCCTTAAATTCTCGTCAAGTGTATACGCATATCCTTGGGAATCATTACTTCTGTTGTGTTGTTGTTTTTGCTGTTGCTGCTCTTGTTGTTGGCGTTATCATTATTATTTTTAAATCATCATAATTATTATTATTATTATTATTATTATTTATATTATTATAATTATTATTATTAACATTAATATTATATTGTTATTATTATTATTATTATTGCTGATATTGTTGTTGTTATTGTTATTATTATCAATATAATTATTATTATTGTTATCATATATATTATTATTATTATTATTGTTATTATTATTATTGTTATTATTATTATTATTATTATTATTATTATTATTATTACTACTATTATTATTGGCAAAATTGAATCAATTTTCCTTTTGTTAAATTTATTAGGTGTGTACCAGAAATTGGTAGGCGTATTTTTGTGGAGATGCGCAAGAAACAAACCTATAATTTGAAATGACTACAGCGACAGAATACAGTTACAATAATGAGCAGCTCAGATTGTCTCTATAGCACCTGTCTCTTATACACATCTCACCACTTAAAGAAATCGTGAAAAACGTGATACCGTTAATATTTTAAGCTGCTGAATTGAAACAAAATGAACTTATACAATTCAGGCCTTCAAAATAATACGACAATAAAGCACCAATGAACCACAGGGGCCTATAAATATACATAACAGATTACAATTTTAAATAAGAGCTAATTTTGTATTAGTACGGTAAATGTGGAAAAGTAATATTGCTGCGGAAGTTCAAGAAAACGACGTCACTCATTCCCGGCGAGTTTATTAACCAAAAAAAAAAAAAAAAAAAATAGGATTGAAGACTACTTAAATACAAGCACGCGATAGTTTTCTTTTTGTGACGATTCGTCAACCTTTGCTGCAGCAGGGAAAACACACAACGTAAGTAGTACTTTACATTGAGCAGAACGTGAAAACAACAACAAAATACACATTTAAAACGCCGGTGTGGTAGGCTTCCACCACACAGCCCTCAGAATAGTAGGGCCCGTAGGGCCCCAGGCTGAGGGCCGCCAAGAGGGGATAGAAACTGTAAGAGGGGAAAGGGTTCGTGATGCTACCCCACTTAAGAGCGCAAAGCGCGAGAAATATTGCTCATGGGGTCCTGTCAATCTGCAAGGGCCCCATTATTATGGGAAACATGTCATTATTGAGGGCCCATGATAGTAATTATTATTTTTAATCAAAATAATGAAAAAAAAATGTTACCTGCAATTTCTATGGGCCTTGGTAAGCTTGGGCGCCGGGGATCCTACCCTCCTGCCTGGAATTTATTTTTCTGAAGCTTTGTCCAGACAAAAACATGTGACATGCCTAAATATGGTCATCATGATCATATGTATAGGCACATCATATGTATTGAGCATTCAACAGTCTTTTTTTCTCGCTTTTTATTTATCACAGACAATATCGAGTTTCCAACTTGGATATTTATTAATTTGGAGACCAAGATATCTTTCTATATTATGTTTATCTAATGAACTTAATCCTTAAATTCTCGTCAAGTGTATACGCATATCCTTGGGAATCATTACTTCTGTTGTGTTGTTGTTTTTGCTGTTGCTGCTCTTGTTGTTGGCGTTATCATTATTATTTTTAAATCATCATAATTATTATTATTATTATTATTATTATTATTTATATTATTATAATTATTATTATTAACATTAATATTATATTGTTATTATTATTATTATTATTGCTGATATTGTTGTTGTTATTGTTATTATTATCAATATAATTATTATTATTGTTATCATATATATTATTATTATTATTATTATTGTTATTATTATTATTGTTATTATTATTATTATTATTATTATTACTACTATTATTATTGGCAAAATTGAATCAATTTTCCTTTTGTTAAATTTATTAGGTGTGTACCAGAAATTGGTAGGCGTATTTTTGTGGAGATGCGCAAGAAACAAACCTATAATTTGAAATGACTACAGCGACAGAATACAGTTACAATAATGAGCAGCTCAGATTGTCTCTATAGCACACCGGATGGACCATCATATGTTGTCTATTATGCCTCCGTATTTAAGGTCGCATTTCCCACTAGATCTCTGGCGTATCTGTTAATTTGTATCCAGATTTTTTTATTTATAATAGGATGTACTGGAAATGCAGTTGTTATTTTTTTAATTCGTCGATGTAGACACTTGCGAGGAGCACCAGTCGTTATGTTGGTAAACCTTGCAGTAGCCGATCTATTCGTTTGTCTAACGCATTTCCCATTTTCGATATATGTTAGTTTGTTCGATATTTTGTCACCGTGTCTCTTCCTTGAAATTCATATGAATCCGTATTTAGCTATGTTATTCCTGGAATTCCAATCACATGTATGTTCAACCTTGACAATCGCAACTATAAGTTTTGAGAGGTACGTCAGTAAGACACTTTCTAGCCATTTGCATGTATATGTACCATACGTATATGCATAAATAAACAACTATATATATATATACACACATATATATATATATATATATATATATATATATATATAGATTAATTTTAAATTGTTTTGCATTATATGGCTGTTTTATGGGTTTTTTCCCATTTGCCTTTCAAACTAATATATATATATATATATACATATATATATATATACATATATATATATATACACATACACACATACATATCTGTCTCTTATACACATCTAGATGTGTATAAGAGACAGATACAGTGCATGACAAACGTCACTTAACCACTATAAATTCCACCTTAATTCGGAGTCGCTCAGCTAGCTCAGTCTTACATGTGTAAATGATCGTATTGACACTGTGTTTTTAGCATTGTTTTAAAATAATATCCTATCAGACATTTACATGAACAACAAAACGAATGGAAATATATATTTTGTCTTAACTATTGTTTTCAGCAAAGCGGCGTATCCATAATCTAAAGAACAGGGTGCTGATGTAATGAGAGTCCACATCACGTCAGTGCCTGTCTCTTATACACATCTAGATGTGTATAAGAGACAGGCATAACACAATGCAAATTTGTGACTTCAGATACATTTCTTTAAAAAAACATAAAATTTAAACCAGTTTTTATACAATATTTACTATTACTAGCCAAATATAGACAGTCCCTCCCTCATCAATAAGAACAAAAGCGAAATAATCAATTGTTCCGTTTAAAAAACAAAAACA
>NW_022727885.1:928428-941048 GCF_011630105.1 Anneissia japonica
TATATATCCATTATCTGTTGACATTATGATACTGTTATTTAAACCGTTATTTTTTTTTATTTTAAGATGTTACGTTTTGAGATACCCACTCAGGGTTCGCACGCTCTTCACTTTAAAAAGAATGTTAATTGTTACAGCAATTATCTGGGTAATTTCAATTTTGTGTGCAACTCATGTTCTTCATAACGTAAGTAGTAGTATTTTTACGAACAATAGTTAGTTAGTTAAATTTATATGTTAAATTGGTTGTAAGAAAGCCTATAGATGTAGTAAATGGAGTTTCGCAGGAATCGGTCCTTGGACCAATTCTATTTATCCTATACATAAACGACCTTCCAAATAAAAGTGTCAACGCAGGTTTGCTGATGATGCAAAGATTATAAAGACCGTCAAAGATAAGTTTGATTCCAGAAGATTTTAACGCCATCTTGACATGGCTCAGGAATGATCATGGGACAGGCTGTTAACATTCAATGCAAAGAAATGTAAAGTGCTTCATGTTGGCAGAATGGCAGAGGAATCGGTATACAACTTCAAATGAGAAACATTGTAGCCAGTGAACAAAGTAAAAGATCTGGGTGTGATTTTCACAAGTGATCGATTACATGCAAAGCAATAGCCAGTTACCTCGTATGAGAACTATCAAAAGAACATTCAAAATCATCGACAAAGACAGCGTTCAGGTCATGTACAAGGCATGTATCCGTCCACATAATATGGAATACTATATTCAGTCCTGGTCCCCATAATTGGGGGGGGGGAACCAAAGACAAAGAAATATTGGAGAAGATGCAGAGAAGGACCCAAAGTTGGTAAAGAAAATAAGGGATCTGCCATTATTAAAAAGGGCTAGAATGTCTTGATCTGCTATTATTAGAGACAATAAGACAGCGATGCGATTTTATTGAAGATTTTACAATGTTGAAGGCTTTGAGGATATGGTTCAAGAAGATTTCCTTAAATTATCCAATAACATCAGAACCAGGGGACACAGCTTGAAACTATATCAGAGAATGTAAAGGAAATCTCATGTGTACGGTAAACTTTTGTTAACAGTCATCAATTACTGGAATGCCCTGCCAGAGCATATAGTACATGACTTTTCGGTTAGCATATTTAAGTCAAGACTTGGAAGATAATGGCACTAGCCTTTACTATTTTCGGTAAACATTAAGTGTAAGTGTAAGTAGTGTGTTTAGTAGTAACAATAATGTTTGTGGTGGTGTTAGTAGTATGGAAAGTTACTTTTAACAAGTACAGGAATTGATGTCTAGATTTCAAAGAAATCCCTTACAAAATCTGCTATAAACCACCAAAACCGTGGTCTTAAAAGTGGTCTTTAATTGGAGGGAGACTTTAGTTTTGTACTTGTTCACTGGCATGTCTAGGAGCAGTGACTTATACTGGGTTGGGGAAAATGAGTAAGTTTGGGGACTGAATGATTAAAGAGAGTGGCGGTAGCATCCAAATGACGTGATTGGTGGGAGGGGGGATTGGTGGGTGTAGGACAAAGTCTTTTGTTGGAGGCGAAAATGCCACTGCAAACGTATTGCTAATAGTAAATACTTGCACATTCATTAACTAGTTTGCATCTTGTCCCTACAGTTACTTTAGTTTTATCTCTCCCTTTCTGCAGGACTACAGGTATGTGCTTATTTTGAATGGTGAGTTCGACGAGTGGAAACCTATAACACACTTTATAACTCCGGCAGTCATCCTAATAGTATTTTACGTCATTACATCTGTAACCCTCATTAGAGCAATACACAGTACCAGTAATCGTTTACAAGAGTCGAACCAAAGTAAAGAGTTTACACACCCGATTCTCAGAAATCAAAAAAAGGTATGTCATAATCTAGTTTATTTGAATCAAATGCGTTTATAAATTATGGATTTATATGTCCAGGCCTAACATATATCAATTCTGCTCCTCGGCGCAATTTGGAAGTATCTCCTCTGAAGCCCCGGCAGGAATTTTCTCATTTTCCATATACTTTGGGTTCTTTCTCGTGGGAAAATAATGTATAGAATTTCCAAAGAAACAGTTCTATAACTTTCTACAGCATTTCTATAGGTTAATTCTATAGGAATTTATCAACCTTCTTTTATAGAATTTTAATAGATTTCTACTAAAATGTAATGTAGTATTAAGGTTCAATAATATAACCATTGGAATTTGTATATCATCGATACTCCTTCACCTGTTAAATGTCTAAAATTGACTTGACAGCTTGAAGAGTCAACCTGAATAATATACAGATATTCTATCATACAATTGGTCATTTATAACTTCACTCTAGTGAATTGAACTTGGCCTTTCACACACTATGAATCTATGATTGAAAGTTTTAAGCCTACGTCTTGAAGTTTGTAATATATCTTAATTAGCAACTTTTTGGTAAGCAATCTATTAAATCATAGAGAAAAAAATTATCTATGATCCAATCAAAAACTCTAAAAGTATGGGGTGACCTAATCTAGACACACCCCCAGTACATTGAGTATAATAGGCAAACACTCTACATCACCGAATCATATTAGTAGTAGTAGAAGTATAGATTAAGAGCCGACTCCATTTAACCTGAGTTAATCAATTGTAAATATGTATAGTAGTTATTGCTGAATAAAAGCTTTGCAGTGTACAAAAAGGAACTGTGTTATCTACTCATTATAAGTCATTGACCAACCAGCTCACAATATTTCATGCTGGAAGCTCACAATATTTATATTTATTGATGGAAGACCCGGGCATTGATCTCACCGTACATCCTCTCCAATACTGAGCTCTTCGAAACAGACGGAAACGAAATAAACGCAAGCCGATTAAGTATTAAGCAGATTGTTGGTCCTGTTTTGATGACTAAAATGACTCTTGAACTGAATTAAAATTTTTCTTCAAATACTGCAACTAACTAACAACAAGAATTGAAACCCATGAGCAGTAAAAAAAAATACAAGCGTCGACATTACAAAAAGAGAATTGAAACAAGAAAAAAAATCGGATTCGTGACAAGCCGACAAATGAAACAATTTTAAGATTCGAGACAAGCCGAAAGATGACAAATATTTTAGGATTCGAAACAAGTCGACATTAATTGGACTTCCCTTCCTGATGACAGAAATTGCAATGCTACAGAATATTTTTGAACATTAGACCAACTTTAATTCAAACATTATATTTTAATTCGATTGAATTTTAATTTTGATATGAACTTGCATGAATGTTGTAAATATTACAGACGTATAATTGGGTAAGTTGAACACGTTGCATTCCAACATTGTGAGAAAGAGTTTGTTTATTTTTTTTAATCCTTCATTAAAAATTGGTTTTCATTTAATACCTATTTTTGTAATTAATTTGATTTTACTACATCTACCACGTTTTTGTTGTGCCCATTTTTTTTTCAAACAAGTAAATGTCAAAATAGCAAATTGTTGAACATTAATACGGGCACATTTTAATCAATACTTGATTGATTTTCATATCAAAACAATAGTATAAACATCAATAATATAGCAATAATTCAGAACATATTAGGTTAACGGACCGTTTATTTTGCTGAATCGCACATGTATACCAATTTGTATAACCAATTTCAATTGCTCATAGCCAGGCAATTTTTGAGGTTATTAAAGCTAAATAATAATTGATATGAATAAAATTCGTTTTTATTAATGTAATTAATTTACTGGTCAGATTAAAAAAAAATTATAATATGTTTAATTGATATGACTTGAACGTGAACAGGAAGAAATTCTTTTAAATTGTGATGATAACCATTAACTTACTAATTGCACCGTTCGCAAACGCACTTTAATAAATTCGAGAACGTTGAAGTTTAGTTACTTATTCCCAAAATTAATTTACCTTGTTAATATGGAATTATACTGAAATCTTGAAATAAATATTGATACGAACATTCAATTTAAATATTGAGAACGTTAAATTATATTGTGTGAATACACAGCGTAATGATTTAAGTACGAATTATATTGACATGTTGTCTAATTATTTAAATTGAGTTTATAATTTTATGACGAGGAATACAACAATTTTTTAATGATTTAAATGTAATGAAGCAATTAATAACTTATTGAATAATCCAAGCCTATATTGCAAAACTAAAATGAACAAGCTTATTACTTGTTGAGTTGTTAATGCCATGCAAGTTTAATTAAAGATATGTAATATGAGGATACACGCGTCAGTTTAAATGAATACTAAATGCTGGTACCTACGAGTACATATAGTACAAATTTACATAATTTTACTTGTCATGAAAATGCTTAGAATAATATATGATAAAGGTATACGAATAAACGATTATGAAATACTTGATGATATTAAACGAGTTAAAGTGAATATTGTGTATTGTTATTAAACACGACAAGAATTTAAGTCTACGTGTAATAGAAGCAAATTATTTTTTTTAGCAAATAGATAAGTAAATAATGTTAGTTAAGTTAAATAAAAGTTAATTCAAGTTCCTCCTCATAAGTTATTTTACTTTTAAATATGTTTTTATATGACGTCTGATTTGGCAAGACTAGACGTTTAAATACAATCTAATGTTTAATTGGTAAGACTAAGACACATGCAAACAAAGCGTGTTAGAATGATTAACCTCGAAAATCAAAAATGTTATTCATTTTCATTTTCTAAGAAAATAATGGAGAGATGAATTGAATTGTTATATTGTTTTACGTTTACTACACATATATTTTACCCTTGAGTTATAATGTTTAAAAAAAATGAAATGAATGTAATGTAGTATTAAGGTTCAACAATATTAACTTATATAACAATTGGAATCTTGTATATCATCGATACCGCTTCACCTGTTAAATGTCTAAAACTGACTTCACAGCTTAAATAGTCAAACTGAATATACAGATAATCTATCATACAATTGGTCATTTATAACTTCACCCTAGTGGTTTGGACTTGGTCTTTCACACACTATTAATCTATGATTGAAGTTTAAGCCTATGTCTTGAAGTTTGTAATAATATCTTAATTAGCAAATTTTTGGTAAACTATCTATTAAATCACAGGGAAAGAATTTCTCTATGATCCAATCAGAAACTCTAAAAGAATGGGGTGATTTAATCTAGACACAACCCTCTATAGTTCCTTGAGTATAATAGGCAAACACCCCACATCACCGAATCTGATCAGTTGTAGTAGAATTATAGATTAAAAGTTGACTCCACTCAAAAGGTTCTTTAACATCTAAGAAACCCGTAAATATGTATAGTAGCTATTGCTGAATAAAAGCTTTGCAGTGTACAAACAGGAACTGTGTTATCTACTCATTAAAAGTCATTGACCAACCAGCTCACTATATTTCATGCTGGAAGCTCACAATATTTCAATATATATTATCATTTAACTCTGATAGAATTTCTGAAGGAAATATAATTAAAGAGAGCGTTGATAGAGACTAAAGAAATTGTACAGGTAAAAAAAATAGCGTTGATAGAGACTCTAATGAAGTTGTACATTTATGTTTCTATAGATCTACATTCCTAGAGAAGTCTCACAAAAACTTTCTTTTTTATACAATTCCTAAGTTAATTATCTAGATCTAAGATTAACTTGTTTCCAATACTATTTTCTTTTCTCTTGTTCATTTAAATTGTACTACACTACTAAAAGTCTTCAATAAATAGTTCAAAGTGTGTATGCATATAATATTCAAATAAAAATGTTCCCGCTCGGAATTTCCTTCTTTGGACAATAAAGAAATCTTAACTCTTATAAAAATCAATAGCTGCAACCTAAAAACACAAAACAAGCCACTATACTAATAGCTGGCACAAGTAATTTTCTTCTTTCTATTTTTTTTTCAGATCCTTATAAAAATGACCATTGTGGCTGTTGTCTCTCTGTGCATGACGTCACCGAATACAATATGCCGTTATTTGCTGATTGCCGAATTCAATAAAAAAAAACAGTTTGCCTATTGAATTGCAGCGCTTGTGGTTCATAACTAAGCTACTTAAAATATCTAAAAGCTGCATTAATCCATTTATTTATGCGTTAATGTCCAGTAGTTTTCGATTGGCTATAAAATCAACCTTCTGCTGTAAAACAGCTTCGGCAAACAGGCAAAATTATTATTTTAACGATAGAGGTAGACCTTTGCACAACAGAGTTTAAAACAATGATAAACTACGCCAACAGTAATCTTTACTACATAGTAGCATGATTCCTATTGGCTTTTTGGACCGGTTTTTTAGATGCGCTGAACGCCAGCAACTACCATGATCTGATTTTCTGATTGTTTCCAAGTATACCGACCTGATAATTCTGTGTAAAGGCTCCATAAAGATGCATGATTACTTGCGCAATTAACCGAATTGTTACCCATGGTTTTATTATTATTATTATTATTATTATTATTATTATTATTATTATTATTATTATTATTATTATTATTATTATTATTATTATTATTATTATTATTATTATTATTGGTTTATAGTTTTATTGTGAACGCACCGCATAAACGTGTGCCACTGATTCAAACGTGTACTTTTCGAATAAAGCTATTTATATATAACGGTTGTTTTGTTTTGACCTTATAGTTATGCGTGCAGTTTGCTATTTTTATTTGTATTACGTATGTATGTATATATGTAAAAGTTTTACCTACTGATGGTAGGTTATAATAAGTTAAAAGTCTTCAATAAATAGTTCAAAGTGTGTATGTATACATTTATTCCAATAAAAATGTTCCCGCCATAAATTTTCTTCTTTGGACAATAAAGAAATTTTAAATTTTATAAAAGTCAATAGCTGCAACATAAAAACACAAAGCTGTAATAAAGGTAACAACAAAGTGTCGTCTGCTCTTAGCAGTTTGGCTAACAATGGTTGCCATCCATGTCCTGTCTACAGCCCTTCTCACATACAGTCCTTTTGTCTGTGTTGAGCTGAACCTGAACAACAACATTTAAACATTGGCCGTATTCAACTGGTCGTTCTTTGTTTAACCACGCCCACCTGCACAGTTGTAAAATCCTACTATAACGAAGTCGAATAGAAAACTGGTAAATACTCGACTGAACACAATGGCTGCATAGTTTACCACGATCCACGCTGCGTAATTAGGTTGCTTCGGCTTGTGGCAGTATGGATTTTTCGTAAAAAAAATTGTTTTAATCGAGTTTTTGTATTCTATTAGCCTACAGATATTTTTGACTTCATGTGGTAAATGTTATAATTTTTGCTTTCTAAAAATTAATCTAAATTTTTGTCACGTGGATAATTTAACTCTATTTTTATTGTCATCTAAGTCTTTTTTATTGTCAACTAAGTCTATTTTACGAACCAGTCGCATAGAAATACTCAAGGATAAAATCGTAGACAACGAAATGAACCAGTTGAATAAGCAAATGTTTACAAATATCTAATTTTCATTGATTTTATTACTGCTTTTTTTGTATTTTCCCAGTTTTATGCCAAATCGGGTGGTTGAATTAAAATATAAAAGTAAACTTCAATAAAAAATAAAAACTTATAGAACTGCAGAGTACAGTGCCAGTTCTCCATCTAATTGAAGTCACATCCAATAAAATACCACCCTTGTTTGCGGTCCAAAATAAAAGTTTATTTTTTTATGTTTATAAGGATAATTTTTCCAAATAAATGTATGTATGTATATATTTTGGTAGCTTACATTATATCGCTTAATGCTCCATTCCGTTGTTAGTTTTCATCCATATTTAGATATAGACTAACTATTTATAAGATTATAGTAGAATTTAAATTTTACTATTAATGTTTGTAAAAGTATTTCTGCAAATATTTAGTCTACGATCGTTATATTATTATGCATTATCTTGTTAATTGTTTAACGTACAACTGTTACTTTGCAAAAACTTGCAGATTGTAAAGTAAATGCAATTTTAAGTATTTTATTGCATCATTGAAATGTGCATGTATTTTTTTATTTTTGTGCTAATGAATGTTTTGTCCAACAAACGCCCGTGTTTACGTACATTTACTTTCTGTGGGATATAATACTAAATACTAAAAATAAGTGTTTCAGCTTTGGAGGTTGATAACTTGATTATACTATGTTAATTATACTGAATTGAGTAATTCAATATTGTTATTTGGTGAAGTTTATCACTGGATATAACTAAAATTTGCCGGTCTGTTTTCTCCAAAAAAGACCACTATCAAATAATGATGTTATTCATGGCGTTAAAATTATTTTAAGGTGAAATAATTATTACTCCATTTGTTAATGCAATAAAAATATACTACATCTAGAAATATTAGCCAATGCATTATTTTGTGTGCAGTGTTTTTGTGTATTGTATATTGAATAACGATAATGTTATTGGCACTGTTAGTAATATTTTAATGGATATTTTTTTTTTCAGGCTACCATTAAATGTGTTATTTAAAAATTTCTAACAGCATGCAATAACTTTAAATCCATTTAAAAACATGTGATGCATTATTTTTAATTTCCATCTAAATTGAAAGACCATATTTAAAGTCCAAAACCTCTTGCAGATTCCCGGAATGTCCCTTTTTGAAATCGGCGGGAAGTCTTGCACTTCCACGAGCAAGCAATGCCCAAAATAAACCACCTCCCACAAATTCATAATGATATTTACATGGTTCTACAAAGTTTCTGCTACTGTATTATTAACTGTCTCCCAGACAGCAAAATGTATTTTGATGTCTTAAGAAAACTCAATTAAACATATCTCCCGGATGTAGATTCTTTCAATTTGGGACTCATGTTGATTGTGGGTCTTTAATTATAGGGTTTCTATTAGACACTAAATACCATGGTTTTGGCAAACCAAACTGAAAATGTTATAATAATTGTAAAATATATAGGTATTGTTGCTGTAGTTTCTTACATACAACAGACAGTGCTCCATATTGAATAAGTAGTGTTAGTATGACGTTAAAGTTAGTATTTTGCTAATTATATGGACATTTGGGTAGGACGAGCGCACGACGCGGTGTGTGGCTACCGAAAAATGTATATTACAAATTTGGGAATTGCGTTAATTAATAGTCACAAAATTCATTCATTGTATTTTGCCAAATTTGAAACTAATTGGACTTTTTGAATTCTTAGTTATCGTGGTATGGTAACAAGCAGCAACTTTTTTCCCTTTTGGAATAGAGTAGAGCAACACCTAATAATCAAGTATGTAAGAAAATAGATCTCTAAATGATGCACTGCATTGCTTAGCGTCACATCTCAAAAAAAAAAAAAAAAAAAAAAAAAAAAAATCGGTGGTTAATTTTACTTTTATCAATAAAATATCAATATTCTTTTTCCACGCATCCCAATAAAACTTGTTTTAACTAAAATATGACAAGGAGTCTTTAAATTAATTACTTAATCACAAATTTAACATAGATAAAAAAAATTATTAACAACAAAAAGTTGAGCACCATACGCCAAAGCAACATACACTACAAAATAAACATGGTTTAGACCTAATGTATAATTGTCCATGATTGTAGATTGTGAAATATCCCTGGCCTTTACTGAGAATATCGTAAACCCATGAATCCTACTATATAATATGTTTATGTTGCCAAGAGTCGCGATTCCACGAACATCCTGTATCATGTTGTACCGAGTGTATGTCATCTCCGGTAAAGGTCAGAATCAGAAGGCGGGGCTTAGCGATACAGAAATCAGTAAAAAAGGTGATTTAAAACTCGTTTTCAGAAAAACGCGTTATCTGAAAATAAAAGGAAAGCCACCGATATGTTTATTATGTATACAATTTTTTATTATTTTATGACATTTTAAAAGTACCTAGAATATGTCATTTTAGATGGACTTTAATCCAAACTGGAAGCCTAATTTGCATACATCAACCTATATAAATGTATACGAGACTGACTGCATTGCATTTGACTTCAGATGATAGCGGAGGCGAAGTGGGTAACACAGTACTGCGTTGAAAGTAGATACGATTATAATATTCACATTGAATTGCATAGAGGATTGTTGGTGACATTGAGTATATTATATTCAAACGTTTCTTAGATCAGAGAATTAAATATACTTTTTATCTTCAAGCGCTAAAGTGATTTTAACATAGCCTACAAGATTTTACTGATTTTTCCAATTCTGTCATTTTACAACTCAAGTGTGTTAGAACCCACTTTACCTATTATTATCTCCATGTATATAGAACAACATAAACAAATTAGACAGTATACAGTTTTAAATAATTTACCTTAGCTCTTTGTTGATATACAGCTGTATTTATACATTTTAAATGCATGAATGTTATTTCATTGACGATTTCATTATATTTTATTGTATTTGTTTCTAACTGCATTTTATGAGAAAATTTCGGCATTTAATTTTTTATATATTTTATAAAAAGTTATATTTATTATATTACAATTATATAAAGTATTGTATTCGCATTGTATCATTATTAGCAGAGCAATATATAAAACAATTTAACATGCCTAAATTGGTTTTAGAAATTCTTAACATAGGAACCATTATCTTTTGGAAAATTGGCAAACAATTTTAAGAAATATTCTTAAGTTCCATTTCCAATCAATTTTGATTATTTTGGATTGAATTTATTTATTAATCATGTAATTAAAACATCAGGACAAGGAAGGCAAAGTGTAACAAACAACCCTTATTAATAGGATAAGCCATAAAAAGTAACAACTACAAAACTTCCATGCGGGTCCCATAAAAAAACGATTTCAAATTGCACAGTCAACGGAGTAATGAACAAACACAGACAACGTCTAAAAAGCTATAAAAAAAAATTCAGTAAAGTTGGTCTAATCATGTTTTTAAAATTTGATATGGGGAGAGGGGTATACCGTCATACCAAGCAATTTGATGCCTGATGTTTACTGGCGCTATTCATTATCAAAGTCAATCAACTTATACCGCTACCCATCTTTTTCATATTTTGTTTTCCCACTATGGGCATGTATCTACTCTGATTGGATTAAAATGGAAGAGCACTCATACGCCACGATGCAAAGCCTGGTTGCGAGCAGGCGGTAACAAGGACAATATTCGCACTGCTGTTGTAGCAGTGAAGAGAATTAGGTCAGCGTCGTAGTCTTTGCGGACGCGATTTGAAGCATTAACAAGACTAAAAAACATTCAAAATCGTATATTTTCTACTTTTTTTCACGGTTTTTGCTCCAAATACAGATTCACCTCTTTAATAACGATCGTTCGATAGTTTTAAAAAAATGAAAATTTTTAAGTTCCATTTTCTATAAAATATATCTACAAACCCATAATTGTTGCTTAAACGAGAATTTAGGTCTGGTACCTAATTTCTTGATGGTACCTGAATTTTCGTGACACCGGCTCGACTGCTTCATCACAGGCCTCGCGTGGTAAGTCTATCAATAGGGCGAGTTTGCATGCCGGACGGACGGCTTTCAGTCTACCGGCGGCCAACATTTTACTCACCTCAAATCTGGCCTGTGGTCGATACGCTCGAATTCGATCGGCCTAGCCAAGCAAGGCCGAACGATCCACTCTAGATGGCTCTGTCCGCTTTTAATGTCGGAAAATATATAAATAACATTTTCAAATAACAATTTCCAAATTTAAGAAAAACCGAGATACGTGTTATACTATTCAAGTACAAAAGTGCATCTAATTAACTGGATCTAGTAGTTAAGTTATGTACCAGGAAGGACACACATACCACTCACAGACGTACAGACACCACGACAACCAGACAGACAAATACACACACGCGCGCTATTGCAATCCTTCCTCTATACTTCGGACAGGCGAAGGTAATCCCTTAAGTTTCCCCTCGGAGAGGCGAGGGTAGTAATAAGCATTTTGTTACGATGATGATATCTCTCTGGTTACCCGTATCGTGATAGCAAAAAAGAAAACACTAATTTATTACAGTATTATTTTTTATAATTAGGGAAGAGTATAATATAACTCTTTTCTGGTATAATACTGTTTAACCTCCCTGTGCGACTACTTCCCGTAAGCGATCACCTCTCTTAACGTCTGCTCTCATAATTATAGTTCCGTCTGTTCTCACTATTTGGCAGGGGTGGCGCCAGTGGGGGAGGTTGCGGCAGAAGGGAAAGCAAATTCGTCGGGGAGAAAAAACAATTATATGTATTTTCTACATATTAGTAGTATACTAAAATCGATTAAATTAGCCTTACAACCCCATAAATTGTCAAAAAGTATATATATATATATATATATATATATATATAAACAATATGTCGGAGAAACAAAAAACACTCTCCGTATGAGAATGACACAACTCAGATCAGCTATCAGAACATCTAACATCTTGATCAACCAGTAGCCGAACATTTCAATTTAGCTGGTCATTCAATTTCAAATTTCAGAGTGATTGCAATTGACCATAATGCCAATTGGAGCAACAAAAATCGCAAATATAAAGAGAATTACTGGGAACTTTTACTTAAAACCACCACACCATTTGGACTCAATTTTAGGAGCGTTCTCCCAGTACACTAAATTAAACCTATGGCATTCCAAATTATTCTGGATAAATCATTTGGCTTATTTATTGAGGATTGCCTCTAAAGTTTAGTTTTGGCCTTCCTGTTTACTTGTTTAAGC
>NW_022727885.1:941559-946237 GCF_011630105.1 Anneissia japonica
AAATTAATATTAATTTTATCAATATCGTTATTATTTACACACCCGCATTATGCAAATTAATATATCAATGTTATGGAAATTAATATTAATTTTATCAATATCGTTATTATTTACACACCCGCATTATGCAAATTAATAGTTCAACATTATGGAAATTAATAAACAACCATATATAAATTAATATACCAACATATGCAAATTAATATACCTGCATATTCAAATTAATATACCAGCATATGCAAATTAATATACCAGCAAAATATGAAAATTAATATGCCCGCATATGCAAATTAATATATCAACACTATAAAAAATTCATACCCACATAATTATGAAATTATTATGTAATCATTCATGAATAATTAATTGTCTCAAGTGTCATACTTTCTACTTATTGATCATACATATTAGTAGTAATCAATAGAACTTACAATAATTTTCGACAGTTTTTGCATATATTACATAGGCCTACCATAGAAATAAGCCGATAACTTGTCATGTTTGATTTACTTATTTGTTTTTGTATTTGTGTAGTTTAGGAATACTACCATGTAATAATTACACATTTAACATTTAGTTTTACGTAAGGTGACGCTATCTCAAATAGTTTAGTATTTATCAAAGTTAAAAGTAGATCAATTATGCTCTTATTCAGAGTTTATAGAGACGTAAACACAAGGCCGTCGATCACTGCATTGCCAGCCATCACATGCAGGCGCGATACGGTGGTTAAGGCTTACGATTAAAAATGTCAAATTGCTTACCTGAACTTATCCCAGGAACAGATGCCAAAGTATGCAATGAAGAGTAACTCAACAAGAGATTTAAACAATGTTTTCCTGATACACTTATCTAAATTTCTAGTCGAATATGCTACTGTGAAATCAATTATTTCTTAAATTTATTTCAAATATTTAAAAAAAATACATTTCATATCAGATTAAATATTATGCTTAAATTTATTATTTCCTCAACATTAATATAAGTCATTCTAAAACTTTCTCGGTTGTAGCAAGATAGCTGAATGTGAGAGCAAAATTGTTAAAATACATTGACTTAAAAAATAAATACTACAATATTTATTTAAATTTTTCATAGTACTTGTACTTGCTTTTTAACAACAATTTTACGTTAAGGTAACTTTTTGTGAGGATTATAGATTAAGATGATTTCTCCTGCTTTATCGTGTCTGATGCCATCCACGGTAAACACATTTTTTATTGTGTTATTTTTTATTTTAATGATTATAATGATAATAATTATTAGTTTATAGCTTCATGGTTTTATTGATATATAGTACGCTAATCACATAATAATGAATGCCTCCATTTTGCTCAAGCATTAATATTAGGGAAGTTTTATGTGAAATTTTTCACGTTTAATTATCTAAATCCTCATCTATGTATTCTATAATCTCAAAAGTTATGTATTTCAGCATCATCTGTCACAATATCACATGTGTAAATTATTCAATTCTCACTAATACTAGATAATACTAAAGGATTTATTGGCAACATCATAATGGTTTATAAAGTTAAGTATAGAGTATGATCAAATGCATTTTGGAGAATTGGATGGCTGTTGCTAGTTTGTCATATTTTATCAATTAAGTTCATTGGGAGTTTCATGTAATGTATTTTTCAAGCCTAAATAAAAATATTGCACCTTTAATTAATACACATTCCTGTATATAATAATAATAATAATAATAATAATAATAATAATAATAATAATTGATTTATAAAGCGCACATATCCACTGCAGAAGTGCTCAAATGCTAATGTTATCAAAATATTGATCTCTATTTTAAATTGATACCACCGCTAATTAGAAATAGAGTGAATGTGTCAAGTGAATTTTATTTATAGGTAATTAAAGGATTATTGTTTTAATACTCATTTAATGAACTCGAGCCCATATAAAATACATAAAACTTTTGAAACAATATTTTCCAAATAGACGTCTGAGATTGGCGAATTATCATTACATGTTGTCCCCTTAACAGGGGTTCTATTGTATAACATTGCCAAGAGACGTAGAACATTTGTTATGTATCATAAGCAGTGGCAGATCCAACAATTCGAAATAAAGGGGACCCAGGAAAGCACTTTCTCAGACAGGGGTCAATACGACCTCAGCGCCACCGTTGGAAAAAAAAATAAATAAAAATAAAAAAAAAAAAAAAAAAAAAAAAAGGAACCATGGAACATGTCATAATATAAATATGACCTTGACTAGTAGATTAACTTGTTATTATAGATTGGTAGGTTGCGAACAGGATGTATTTAATTTGAACTATTTAAAGGATACGCAACTAGCAGATACAAACAAGAAATATGACACCACGCATATGCAGAGTCAGACCTTGACCTATTTCTATGATTGACACTATCAAGAAATATTGATTATATAGTGAAACCTCTTTTGAAAATTGCTTTTATGCTGTAATAGACATTTATAACAATCAATTTGGTTTGTAAACACAATAGTATTGAGCACGACAAGCACACTATAATCGATATATATGAAACAGAAAATATCTGTCTCTTATACACATCTAGATGTGTATAAGAGACAGCTAGAAGTTAGTCACCTCTCAAGAGTCAACGCATATATATTTGATTCTTATAATTTTTAGTTCAGGTACATATAACAATAAAGTATAATCAATTGTACCAGAACATTAATTGAGACAACCAGAAAAATTGGAACTAATCATATTAGGCTCATTTATTACTTCGAGCCAATCGTCAATAACTCCATGGAGACATGTAACTGTAGAATTATCCTTTATTAAAGCAAATTGATCAATATGAATAAGGTCATACATATCACTAATTATTATAACGTACATACCATTTCAATAGTTTTTGCAATTGTTACATAAATAGGTTTATGATTTGTCATGACTGACTTACTAAAATGTTTTTGTACTTGTGTGGCTCAGGAATAGTACCACGCATTAGTTACCAATTTAACTTTTAACAGGATGTTTTACAAAAGATGACTATCTCAAGTAGTTCAGTATGAAATAGTTAAAACCACTTCTGCAATGCAATAAACACTGTTTTCCTGATAAAGTCTAGTAGGATAGCCTACTGTGAAAACAAATATTTCTGAAAATGTATTTCAAATATTTGACAAAAATAATTACATTTCATATCAAAGTAAAAGTTATCCTTAAATTTATTATTTCCTCAACATTAATTTAAGTGATTCTAAAGTTGTTTAATTATTTATTTGTTTATTTATTTATTTATTTTTTTTGGGGGGGAGGGGTTATATTTATTAGCTATAATTCGTTCACAATAAAACATCTATAATCAATTACTATGTTGCAGCAAGAAAGTTGAATTTGCGGGAAAGTTGTTAAAATATTAAAAAATATACTCTAAAATATATTTTTGTTTGCTTGTGATTTTGTCATAGTCCTTTTACTTGCCTTTTACGTGATGGTTATTTCTTGTTATATTTCTCGTATAATATACAATACGAGAGAAACTGAATTCCAATCCTTTTCGTGCAACTCACCAGGATTCTAATTAAGCATTTTGATTTTGTATTTTTTTGTTTTTTTGTAACCTAAAGTAAAGCATTATAACTATATCGTTTTAACACGTCTCAATTGTGTGTATTATGCTGTTGTGACATACAGTTTTTATTGTACCGTATCCCATCAGCCTAGCAGGTATCATACTCCTTGCCTTGTTTCGCTTAGAGAAAGGCATATTATAAAATCATATATTATAAACATTATTATATTATCTTATATATTGGCTAGTCCATTATAAGTTATGTTTACATAACGACAACGAAAATGATAATGATGATTAGTATGATGATGATGATGATGATGATAATGTTGACAAGACGAAGAAGATGAAGAAGATAAAAAGCTAAATAAATACATAAAATAAAATAAATATAAAGAAAGGCTTATGTGACCAATAAGATTCGATCTAAGATTATTGCGTACATACCGTACTAACTATTATTCAAATAATAGAAATACGAATAAAAATATTCGTTTCCGAGACACTAAGCTTGGTTATTGAAGGAATAAGGCACTGCAATATAATACGATCAATGCGCTCTACTTTTGATCGATCTAACCATTAAATAGGCTCAATCCAGCTGTGAATGTCAAGGAAGGTGTCTCACTCAGAATGCGATAATTTGACGTTGTTTTTTAACTCAATTCAATTATCAAATATACAAATTCTTTACTCGTTAACTTTCTTATTCCGAGAATCAAATGGCGAAGTATGTAGGATATAACCGATGGAACACATATTTCATTCACCTGCTGTTCTTCTACATTAATTTATTTCTGGCGGACGGACAGCCGTTTGGAAGTAAGATATTAACGTTGCTGATTAGCGCTATTTTAAGACGACTCAAACATATTTCAGCAGTGCAACTACCATCTTCAGTGTAACAATATGCTTCTGCTAAAGATGGCAGTTGCACTGATGAAACATGGTGAGGTCAGTATTGTTTATCATAAAATTGATAGGCCTAACTTAAATTGACTCACTAAAATCTTGTGTGATTTTATTCAGATTTATTTTATGTCTGCTGCTATATTGTTTATATTCAGACAGAAGAAGGTCCCTTGCTTGGACCCGGTTCCGGCAATGTTTTATGTTTTTTGCACTCGCAGATTCCTCTTCCTAAA
>NW_022727885.1:947387-955659 GCF_011630105.1 Anneissia japonica
CTTCTATAGTAGGCAAAAGGTCAAGCAACGTAAACAGTAAGTAATAACATTTTACACCATGGAGCTTTGTTCTTTCCTCATTTGCATAGCGCTGCGAGCGCGTAGCTTTTTCGAGTGATCTCCTTCTCAATAATACCTCCATGCTTACAAATAAAAAACAAAAACAAAACAAAAACAAAAACAAAAACCTGTGAGTAGGTGAATAAAAAATAATAACATAACAACTTATGATCTTAGATTGGAAGGACGGCGAACCCACATTAACTAATGGTCACTGTGCAGCTCTTGACGCAGAAACCGGTCTATGGAGTGCACGCAGTTGTAACGAGAGTATAAGATATGTCTGCGAAAATCGTAAGTTTCTAAAAATATGGCTTTTGATACTGAGCAATTTCTATGATTATGTATAATAATGAAATTATATCTTTTATATAAATGATTTACTTATCTATTTAATAAAACATGTCGTAGAACAGATGTGTATATGCGTGTGGTTCTAGAGCAAATGCTTATTACGAAGAACACTGTTACTATGTTGGACGATCAAAGACTGACTGGTATAAAGCAAAGACGGCCTGTATTGAATCAAGGGCTAGTGACATAATAGTAATTAGTAACCAGAACGAAAATGACAAGCTCCTTCATTACGGTTGGTATGGCAGATATACTGGCAATACCACCGAAGTGTGGATAGGGTACCGCTATAATACATCATCGGAGATGTGGGAATGGGACTCAGGCTCAGGAAACTCGACATTTGAAAGTAAGTTCACCCGATTGTTTCATGCTATATCGTAAAAATGTTTTGTTTCATTTTTTTATACCAACAGACTATGTATTAAAATATAACTTTATTATTATTGATAACGATGATAGTATCGTTTGTATTTACAGTTGAATGCTAAATGAATAACGTACTATAATTTTGTTTTTTTCATTTTCAAGCTTAATCTATTTACGTTGAAATATATTTTGAAAAATATATATTATGAATTACAATCAAGGGCTTAAGTGTTGTTCAGTCAGTTCACCATCATCATCAATCATCAACCGTAAACCATTACCCACTACCCATCAACCAACAACCATCATCCATCATTCAAAGACAACCAACCATCATCCATAAACCACCAACCATCATCCATCAACAATTATGTTTTTATAAGCCACAAGATATATTATACAACTATATATCGTATCATCAGTATAAAACATGTTCAACATAAAAGCAGAGCATAAAAAGCAGTCATGTCATGCCATTACTAAAGCATGATAGTGATAAAATGAAGATCGTGCATATTTTGAGGGCGTAATGTGACATCGTAATGCCATATAATATATGGGCACATCACACAAATTTGTCACATGTAACATCTGATGGAGTAGAGAGAGCACTGGAGCAAAGCACAGTATTTTATTGGCATATGATATCAAATAAAAACGTGTTAAAACAAAAGAACTGGTATAAGATCCTATCGGCCATAGTCTATCAACGAAAAATATTCCTAACTGGACTTACTGTGTCTGTTTGTACAACCGATCACATGGGTTTTTCTTACTGCCACAATATAATGAGAAGTGATGTTAAAATTGCAACAAAAAATAAATAAATAAAAGGTAATTTCATTTGTGTTTTTTTTATAAAGTAACAACAAAAACGAAACAAAGTTACTAAATACTAAAAAAAAAAATAATTTAAAGAAACTAACTGTACTTTAATAAGACTCGAACTATAGCTAAATTGGTAATAGCGAGGTACATAGAAGCTCATATTCCATTGGCACGCTATATGAGAAGACAATGTACCTTGAGTAATATCATGGTAATTCAGTGACTAAGAGCGATGTATTTGACGGTAATTTTTCGTTTAACTTAGCTGCAGCTGGTTTCAAAGGCTTTAGTTTAGCAGGCAACTTGCATTATATAGTTTTAATCACCAGTTCAAAAATATTTTTTAATGGTCCTCATATTCACCCTCCAGTTCGGAACGTCACCAAAATTTACCATTGAAACATTACAAACTGTTTTAGAAAGTTCCATTTAGATCCATTGATACTTGTTGTATCCTTGACTCTAAAATACACAATAAAATAATACAGTAGGACTATATCAAAATACTGAGTTTTGTAAACTTTATTAGCCTCACTGTATACGCAGCTCAGGTAGACTGTACTAACCACTCTACGAAAGCACGCACTAAATCTAGCCTATGACAGGGGTTCCTCTTAATATTTAAATTAAATATTACTAATAAAGAGCATTGTCATACAATAAAAATGTATATTATTGCTGCAAGGGAAAAAAATGCGTAAATTGTGTAGAATACGCGTTTGCATTTAAAACATTTACATATAATGTAAGTCAATTTAAACTTTAATTTAATTCCTTAGACAAAATTATATTAAAATTATATCTTATACGTTGAATTAATTAATTTTTTTAATTCCGCCGTGTTGAACTGCGGGCAAGCTGGCTATCTTTGTTACTCGACTGTTAATTAAAAACCAGGGATCTCGGCGGATTAACATTCGACCGATTTACCCCTGGCCTAAACCAAGACTAAATTTAGTCAACCTTCAAGAATACCGTTAGAGAGAACAGTCATGGTTTAAATCCAAATTTTGTTATGGACACGACACTTACCAGCGATCTGTGATTTTGAGATATCATGTATGTTTGTATGTTTAGCTCGAGAAAGACGGTGATTCATATATTGTACACTAGCTGAAGACGACTCCTCTTTTACTGTACGCAGGTCTTTCAAATCAATTTCAATCATACCACTCACAAAACGATTAAGTAGAGCATCGTCTAAAAACGTTAAAAATGAACAAGAACTAGCCAAATGTTGTAGTTCTACAGCATAATGAGCAATATATTCTCCAATTCGCAAACCTCATGTAGAAAAATGGAAACGTAAACAATTAGAAGTTTTGAGCCATAATGCTAGAGTAATAATGTACGCAAATAAAATTAACTTCTGCTATTAATCTGTATCGGCTCAGAATAGTCTTGTAAACTTTAGCCCCAATAGCGCTAGAAGAACTGGTGGTTTCTTACAATCAGGCACTTATTAAGTAGTCTCCTAAGTTTCACCATATTTAAGGACCAGTCTGTCCAATGACGACAGCAGGAACTTTGACCCCCTCGCCCATCCTAAAAACAGTAATAATACTATCAAATCTGCTATATTGAGTTTAAATAAAGCACAGTACGATGTGACTTATAAGGATGCCAGCGTGTTGTATCCTTGACACGAATACACAATATCGAAATACTCAGTTTCGTAAACATTATTAACTTCGTTGTATATACTCAGCTCAGATTGGCTCGACAACCCATTCTACGAATAGCACACATTATATCTAGCCTATGACAGGTGTTTCTGTTAATATTTAAATCTGTCAACTCAGGTGGTGAAATATTACACCAATATGTTTTTCATAGATATTTTGGTATAGGACTTTTGCACTTAAATGACCCTCAGACTCACACCCGAATCTGCATCGTCACTAAAATTCAACATTTTATTCCTTGTAACATGGTAAAATTATCTAAGATTGTTTCATTCAAAATTCAGGCGATCAGTTTTTGGGTTGTTTCCATTTAGTGTCATATCCACATCCTACTTCGGATCTTCACCAAAATGTAATGATTTCTTTATTGGACGATAAAAAACAAAAAACAAAAAAAAATATTCAGTCACGTTTCATTTAGATCCAATGGTGAGTTTTTGAGATATTTAGGTATGGGACGTTAGAACTTAAAATGACCCAAAATTCACACCCGGGTCTGGAACGTTACCAGATTTTAATAACTTCTTCCTTTTTAATTTTGTTAGACTTTTCACAACATTTCATTAAAATCAGTAGGTCAGTTTCTGGCTAGAAACATTTCCCTTTGAAAGGTCCTCATATCTACACCCTACTCTAGGTCGACACCAAATACTAATCATTTCTCCATTGGACCATGAAAAAGAAGAAAAGAAAAACTATTTATGACAATTTATTAAGATCCATTAATGAATTATTTAAGTTGTTTAGTTCTTGGAGATTTGCATTCTAAATGATCAAATCCCGCTTATGGATCGTCAAAAAATTTTACTAATTTCTTCGTTGTAACTTGTTTAAACTTAACTTAAAATTTCATTCAGATCAGCAGATCAGTTTCTCATATCCATACCATACTCATGATTTTTAGCAAAATTTAGTAATTTCTTTACTGGATCATGATCATCTATGTTTGAAAGTTCCATTTATTCATTTATGACATATCTGGTGTAGACCTTTAAATAACCTTAGTTGGTCCTAACGTCCACACCAGCACTCCCCCCTCACTCTTGTCACTAAATTTTAGGAGGCACATATTTTATATATGATCTATGTTTGGATAGTGTTTGTAAAAGGTATAAGCTTTGAATGTGACCCACGTACCGAGCGGATAACAACAAAGTCAGTGCAAACTTACTAAAAAATCGATATGTAAGAGAAAAATAATCGAGAACAACAAGGTTTTTCAAGCTACTGAATGGAAAAGCCAATTAAACAACAAAAACAAAAGCTTTTCCAACTACTGCTGGGAAAAGCCAACTAGGTATAAATTTCTTTGTTATGATCCGAACCATACTGAGATGTCACTATGATGTTTTAAGTTACCTTTTACACTGCTAACTTCACCAGCTGACTTTAACCTGCCAATGGTAATCATTAGTGCACATAATTGCACCATAGAACTTTTAATACTTATGGTTCGCACTTCTATAGTAGGCAAAAGGTCAAGCAACGTAAACAGTAAGTAATAACATTTTACACCATGGAGCTTTGTTCTTTCCTCATTTGCATAGCGCTGCGAGCGCGTAGCTTTTTCGAGTGATCTCCTTCTCAATAATACCTCCATGCTTACAAATAAAAAACAAAAACAAAACAAAAACAAAAACAAAAACCTGTGAGTAGGTGAATAAAAAATAATAACATAACAACTTATGATCTCAGATTGGAAGGACGGCGAACCCACATTAACTAATGGTCACTGTGCGGCTCTTGACGCAGAAACCGGTCTATGGAGTGCACGCAGTTGTAACGAGAGTATAAGATATGTCTGCGAAAATCGTAAGTTTCTAAAAATATGGCTTTTGATACTGAGCAATTTCTATGATTATGTATAATAATGAAATTATATCTTTTATATAAATGATTTACTTATCTATTTAATAAAACATGTCGTAGAACCATACAAATCTTTGTTTTTAAATTGGTCCAACCGCGCTACATCTCCTTAAGCCTATTATTCGTCTATGCCTCGGGCTAGGCTTAGGCCCTAAGCATACATTGATTTAGAATGGTAATACTCGAGTGATTTAAATACAAGGTCTAAGACTAGATAGATCGCCCGGATAGATCGTCATTGCCAAAAAATCATTGACAATACAACAACGAGTGTTTACATACTGTACCTCATACCTGGGCGGCTTGCATTATTTTCCCCATACAGTTAAGGCAGAAATTATAGAGGACGCTATTTATTGTCATTCCCTCTCATGAGTTGCGAAAGCAGTATTCGCTGCTTGTAAAATTTGAAAGCTACGGCTTTGAATCCCAACACGATGGAGTGTATTTCAATACTTGGAGTATGTATTATACTTTCTTATCTGAGATTAATCAGTGGACCTTTCGGTCTACGGCTTAACAGTAGTAGGTACGCCAACATGTTTTGGTAGTTGGTCGAGGCAGTGTGTAGTCGACACAGTGAAAATTAATGGACTATTTGTATTGTAATAAATCCATATACCACTGTTAACGTACAGCATGGTCTTTAATCTATCGGGTTTTTTTTCACTCTGAGTACTAGTACAGATAGTGTAAAAGATTAGCACCCTGTATACTAAGTATTACTGATTCTGAAGGATATAAAAACGTTTAGAAACGCCCAGACATACCGTAGGTATTAAGACAATTTTATGTATTGTATTATTGTTGATTTCTAAGAAACAGTTCGTTCATATTAAATATGAATAAAAGTAATGGACAAAGGTTTATACTAAAAGCAAATATGTTTAAACATTATGTTTACCAAATCCGATATGACGTATTGTTTATACAGGCTGTCTACCGAATTACAAAAATTGAATAGCTTATTTAAAATGAATAATATATGATAAAAGTAAAAAAAAAACAACTTTCATTGACTTACACTGCCCTCCCATGGAAAAAGGGCATAACTGACAATTTGCTGTTTTGGAGATATTAAGCAAAACGTGTAATTTATTTAGCCCTAAAATGTGTTTTAGTGTTTGATTTAATGGTTAATGTATTCAAATAAACAAATATCTTATCCAGTGTAGCACACATTTTTTATATAAATATTGATTTTTGCGCTCAAAATGTCAGTTATGCCCTTTTGCCGTGGGTTTTATGATTCAAGACATGTTGACAAACCTTGGCAAAAGGATATAAGTACACAGTTTAGTTCCTTTCAACGCAATTTTAAGTCAGATTATTCAAAAATTATATTCAATATATATTTTCATATGTTATTCATGTATAAACTATCAAATAAATGTACAATAATACCAAAGAAACGCATTAAATAATACTGTACTAAAATTACAAACGATTAAAAACCAATGTATAGGCTAACCAAGTATACAAACAATAAAATGAATTAACATTAGTATTCTGCTATGTATCAACAAAGCCTTTTTGGCTCAAGGTGCTAGATCGAGGACTCTGTGGGTAGGGGGCCTTATGGACCCCTAAGGGTCTGGGGCCCTGCACAAGAGCGCATAGGCGTTACGTCACTGCGTGAAAGATGCATGCGTATGAGTATATAAAATAGAACTGCTGTTTAGTTAGAATGCGCGTGTGACTGCTTCTATGGCTACGTTCAGACCTGTAAGATACGCCAGGCGTATCTAACGCCGGGCGTACGTTAATCCATGGCGTAACTAGCCAGATGTCCAGACTGGGCGATGAACGCTAGCGTAAGTATTCACGCGAAATATTCGTATTCGTAATTCGCGCATTTTATTTTCTGTTTACATCTAGGTTTATTTTGATTGGTCAAATCTTGGCTGAGTTCAAAATCACCGATGCGTGACTGTCGTAGATCAGTGGCGTACGCTAATCTGGGGTCTGTTGCTGGATTACCGTACGCCAGTGATTGCGCTATAATACTGGCGTTCGCTACGCCGCGCACAAGTTCACACCACTCGATTAACGTTACGCTAGCGTAAGTCGTTGTGTCTGAACATAGCCTATGTGTTAAACAAGAATTACAATTATTTTTTTAATTTTATTTACAAAGTAAAATAATAACTATATATTTTAAGTCATTTAATTACAATATAAATTAGGCCTATTATTATTATTAATATTATTATTATTATTATTATTATTATTAATATTATTATTATTATTATTATTATTGTTAATATTATTATTATTATTATTAGAAATTCTTCTCTATGATCCAAATTCAAGTAATAATAAAAGGATTATGAATATTAATGTTTTTTTTAATATTCCAGTAAAATATTTAGAAAATGTATTATATATTTAGATTTAGATGGAAAAGTAAGTTGTTGTCTGCTTAGTCAACACAGTTGATTCGAGTAAACTGTGCAGTTATACCTTTTTGTTATGCTAATTGCTATAAATAAATGTTGTAGTTGTGCCTCTTTGTCATTGTTATTGGCTAAATAATCGTTTTAGTTGTCCCTCTTTGCCACTGTTATTTCTAGTTAAAATGTAAATTGTTATTCTGCCATGGTTAATTATTTTTTATTAAACAGTTACTATTTTCCCATAGTTTATTTCCATAGTATTAAACTGTTGCCATTCAAAGTAAGGCAAGATTATATAGCATAAATTAACTAGACTTATCATGTTTGCCTAATATTAATTAGACATATGCTACTGTCAAGAATCATACTATTTAACCAATTTCTATTTACAAATTGTGAGTACACAAACAGTAAGAATAATAAAAATAATAAAACTTAACAAGCAACCTTCATTGTAACCAGGGAGAAAGCTCTCTTCTGATTGGTTGGCTGCTGAAAGAACGTCACGCTTCAGCGTATCACAGCCTATCTTTACAGTTATGCCCTTTTGCCTTGGGAATTTACTGGAAATTGTGTAGTTATGTACTTTTGCCATGCCCTTATCTTGCCCGGGGAACACTTTTTTACAATTTTTTTTGTGTCAACATGTGTAACATAATGTACTGACCCCACTAGGCTATATAACTCATTTTCGCCAAAAATGTCAGTTAT
>NW_022727885.1:955680-956837 GCF_011630105.1 Anneissia japonica
GCAAATACGCTCACTGTCTATTAATTGACAGGCATTTTTTTCTCATTAAAATTGTTAATCGTAAAATGTCAAGTTAACAAGGTGCCCGAAATACTCGTCATTTGTCTCCGAGCATTTCTAAACGTATATCCTTTAGAATCAGTAGGTAAGGGGCATTACCTATAGGGACATACAGTTGTTACAACACATGCCATATCTAGGCCTATACACCATTTCGCTAAATTTGAAATAAACATTTCCGATAACCTCGCAACCATCACTGGGGACTTCTAGAGGCCTAGCATTTTACTATACGTAGGCTACTTACCATTGTAGAATAATTAAACGAGAAAACTAGATTTCTAATGAGCACCAATATTTTATAACGAAAAAAAAATTAAAAACGAAAAAAAGATATTAAAAACAAGTCTAAGTCCTAAAAGGTTATTTCAATGTTTACATACAGTAATTAGCATGATCGTATGTTGTCTTTTTACTGTTATCGGAAAGGTCTAGAGCCGCGACCCGCTGTGCGATGCTCTATTTGTAGCTAGCCAGCTGCTGAGGCTGGGCCGCCGTGTCGCCCCCCTTCCCCCNNNNTGTGAGACGTTGGTGGTGCTGTTTCAAATTAATTCCAATAAGATGGTCTATATACTGTAGACCTACTACAGTATAGCCAGATTCAATACTGTTTGTGCCTTTTAAGCAGTACAGAAACTATGCCTAGTCAAAGAGAGAGTATTACAAAATTTAGTCCATTAATTTCCACACTGTCTTGACTACCAAATGAGATTTTGCCTAGCGTTTATCCATGCATAAGCACTGCAGATTTCTGGATACATCACTGAATTCTATTTCGCAATGGGAATGTCTGTCAAGCATATTCATTTTACATCAGGTAACTTGATTGCTCAAATATAATTTTTCCTTAAGTGTGGAACAAAAACTAATGCGGCCGGCTTATGGCCTAGCTAGCATACGCCTTGTCACACACAGTGTTTGGTAATCGGATATTTCAAACAAAGCAATCATTTGTTAGGGAAAGCAAAACAGTAAGGTTTAATTTAACAAACTAGCTAGTCAAATAGTATTATAATTGTATTAATTTGGTTAATTACAAATTATAAATTAATTTATGAAGTAATTCTAATATACATTGTATGTAGAGACTATAAACC
>NW_022727885.1:957583-962104 GCF_011630105.1 Anneissia japonica
TGGGCCGAGTTGACATTTATACCGCCCATGGTTATAGTAAAAACGCTGAATAGTAATACTCAAACGTCTTGAGCTGACGTAGAAACATAGTAAAAACGAGCGTTGGTACCGTGTATGCCAGTCTACAACAAGCGTCGCCTAAATGTAATCATTAGCACGCTGAAATAGGCTAGTAAATAAGTTTAACTGGGTTCGTAAAGAATATTGGCCTCAAAATATTGTGGCTGAGACATGGGCCGATTAAACGTAGAAATGGGAAACCTAGAAATATAGTAAAATACTCGAGCGTCGCGACAAGCGGACGTTGGTACGTGTAGGTTAGTCTACAAACGTCGCCTAAAGTAATTGATTTTACCCGGCAGAACGAAAGAAGGAAACTCCAATTTTCAGTCGTCTTAGGCCCTTGTTTTTTGACAAACAATGACCTTTCAGAGGTCAAATTGCTGTCAAGAATATGAATTGACTGCTTCGCAGCAAATATGCGTGATGCTTTGGTATGGAACGCCTCCTCTGCCTTCAGTTTACAATCATCATGCAGAAATTACCAATCACTATGCAGTCAATACCAATCACTATGCAGTCATTACCAATCACTATGCAGTCATTACCAATCACTATACAGTCATTACCAATCACTATGCGGTCATTACCAATCACTATGCAGTACTTAAAATTCACTATGCAGTACTTACCAATCGCAATGCAGTACTTAACAATAACAATGCAGTACTTACCAATCACTATGCAGTACTTACCAATCACTATGCAGTGCTTGCTAATCACTATGCAGTACTTGCCAATGAATATGCAGTACTTGCCAATCACTATGCAGTAGAATATTGCGCAATTTATACCGCCACCTATTAACAACATTGAATATCGCGTGATGTTTTTAGACGGCTGTAAAAGCTAGTCTATTCAAACTGTTATTATTTACTTAGTTTACTACAAACATGCTTCTTGTTGTAAATTTCCCACCACCATCTTAATACCACACTCACTAGACCTATGCTATTATAGTCCACATGCCTGACTTTGACTAAGAATTTTATAATTTATAATCTGTCTTATCATAAGGCCTATTACAAGGGCAGACGTTAGGCCTATAAATTAATTTTAACAAGATTAAATTTAGTATTTTAAAAAGTGAAAAAAAATAGACATTTCTAAGTCTCATAGTAGTATGCCTATTATGCTTTAATATTAATAATAGGCCTAGCCTAGTTTAGTTAACTACAAATAAATAACTCCCATCTTTATTAATTTTCAAAATTATCTCTAATTAAAGTTGGTTTACATTTTATAAAATTCATCAAGCAAATGCTTACGGTAACACATCATACTTAGTTTAATAAAAAACAGAAAGAAAAAAAAAATATCTTAGCAGATTTTCTTAGTCCTTTAGGGCCTATTGAGCTAAATACGGTATGTTGCTGCTGCCGCCAAGCAATTATTTCAATAATACATCAAATAGAGTACTCCAGTATGCAAACCTTTAAAATATTGTATCTAATATAATTGTTTAATATAATAATTGTATTGATTTACAGATATATGTCAGCTCTAACTAGCTAAATACTGGAGTAATGATATTTTATTTGTTATTAAATAGGTGCTTGGCGGCTGTTGCAACATACCGTTTACCTCAATAAGCCCTAAAGAACTAATAAAGATTTTTTATTCTTTCTGTTCTTTATTAAACTAAATATGCTGTGTTACCGTAAGCATTTGATTGTTTTTTTTTTTTTAGAAGATTGATAAAGATGGGAATTATACGGTGGCCCATAAGTGTCACGGCAACAACTTTCGAAACCAACCACACGGCACACTTTAAAAAGTCACGGCATACTTTCAAAATTCACCGCACACTTTTAAAAACCACGGCACTCTTTCAAAATTCACTGCACACTTCACGTCAAACTTCCGCCGTGGAAAGTACGCTTCCGCCGTGAGGTTCACGGCGGACTAAGTGATTGTCTCACGGCGCAAGTTGCTAAAATACAACCTGGGCTGCATAAGTCGGACTAGGAGACCTAGCCAATGTCCAGTCCAGCTACCCGGTCACACTGTAGTATAGGCCTCATTCTCTTTCACGTTAAGCTAGGCCTATGCAGAGTATGGCTCCTGGCCTAGACCCCTCTCTGTATGCCTGGCTAATAAATAACTTTTATGCAATTACATTAAAATACAGCTGACATGGGAAAAGTTAATATCATTGATTATTATTAACTTTCTGTCACCCATTTCTTCTAGAATATAGGCCTATTATAGACCAGGCTATAACTGAGATAGGTGCCACTTGGAGAGGTAGAAATTCTAATATGGTTTTTCTAGACCAGTTTTTTATGGGGAATCAGAATATGTGAGGTAAAAGGGGTGTAACCTGAGAACTTTCGCGTGAGGGCGCTTTTTCAAAATGGCCACCAAATTTAAATAAACTACATATATATATGGGTAAAATAAGCACAGAAGAGATTAACTTTTGAATATGTAATGATAGGAGTAAAGTATAACCAGCTAAAGTTATTAATGTGAAGATTTCGGGAGGCAATTGATAGCGCTTTTTAAAATGGCCGCCAAAATTAAATAACAATTTAACAGCAGCTTCAATACCCTAGATATTTTTTTTCATTTAAAAAACATGAACGCAATAACTGCTGTTGACTTTTTAAACCTAAAACAACATATTTTAGGGGTGTAAGCTAACTCACTTTTGAAAATGTAAGTAAAACTGCCCCCTTATATTAGCCCTTATTTGTTTTAAGAATGGAAAATATCACCAGAATGCTAAAAAAAAATTCCAGCTTCCTTACAAATATCCGGTTGTTTTTCATTATTTCTGTGTGCTATACAAGGTATTCCAGACAACTACCACAATTTTCATGTATGAAGAAGGCATCAATTTATTTACTACAATATTTGTCTTGTAGTATTTAACCTGTCTCTTATACACATCTAGATGTGTATAAGAGACAGGTGTAGCCCTATGTTGAGCAATAATCTTCAGGTATCGATTTTATCACTGCGATCTGAAAGTCTTCGTATTTATCGTATGAACAATTCTTTTACTTCCACGGGAATTTGTTTATTCCATCTGTTCCATCAACTTTTTTTATTGACAGTCATTTACTTCTGCTTATTTTCATTCTAGAACGATAGAGTTTGCTAAGTATCTGAAGCTCGAAATTCTACTAACATGGTGGCAACAATGATATGTCAGTGATCTTGTCTCTGCGAAACTTTCTATTGAACATGTTACTTGCTTGATTTACACTTAACTCCAAGCAGCAGTAAGACATACTCTTGTTCTTCATACACCTTTGTGACAGAACATCTAAAACTCCGAAGTTGCTGAAAGTTTCAACAAACTCAGTTTATGATTAGAGAAGCTATGTTTTCCTTTAAGAAAGAAAGCCGGGTGTAATTGTCTGATGTCTCGAGAAAGGGAACGGATGATTGCTTTGCCTTGGTCGTTATTCGTATGCTTTGCATAAAGGAAGACTTTCGTGTCGGCTTCTTTCTGGTGGTTCTACACCAGATTGTAAAACCCCAGGTTGCCGACTGCCCGATTTTCGAGTTCATTTTGCCAAAACATAGTTTGCCGAATGCCAGTTTTCTGAATCAAAAATTACGAATCCCAGTTTCTTGAAACCCAGTTTGCCCTGAAACCCTCTTTGTCGAAAATAAAATAAAAGCAGTATGTAAAACATTAAACACAGCATAACATTTATGTTGGAACACTCTCTTACTATGTATTCGTATAAGAAATAGCGGCTTATTGTAGTTAAATGATTCTTTTTGTTTTAATATGTAAATCAATTGGCTATCAGCAAATAAAAGTCAATTTAATAGGCCTCGCAGTTAAACCGTTTTATCAGCATACCTATGATAAATACATACATTTATTTTTAAAAAAAGTAATGAAGGAAATAAACAAATTAATAATAATCTACAATTATGCACACATGCCAATTGTGGCTCCTGAAATTTGTCGACAGGGGGTCTGACTCAAGGGGCCGACTAGAGCCTCGATGGTCAAGGACCTGACACAACAATCCTGATAGGGTTTGCAGAGGGAGTATTTTAGAAGGATACGATGCTTATCCTTAATTTCATTTCATTTTATTCTAATTTTAACTTGATAGCCATGCTTTCAAGTGTGTTTTTCTACAGCTTTTATGTCTTCCAATATTTCTCAAATGAAGCTTTCAAATGCACAGTATGCTGTACTTTTGTAACACAGAGATTTGGACTGGGTTTCGGAAAACTGAGTTTTGGCAAACTGGGATTTCATAATTTTGGTGAACTGGATTGGGCATTCTTGGTTTCGGCAAACTGAGTTTCTGCAAACTGGGATTTCATGATTTCAGTAAACAACTGGATTCGGCAAACTGGATTTCAACAAACTGGTTGGATAGGCCCACCTTCTTGAATACTATTGCTTTCGGCGAGAATGCATCCTTGTCACTGAAAGAGATTTTGTATTAGTTCCAGATCTTCGTAGCAGCCAAGAAAAGCAGA
>NW_022727885.1:962120-968130 GCF_011630105.1 Anneissia japonica
GCATGCAATGCATGCTTTAAGGAATTACAACCAATACATAAATATCAACCGTTCCATTCTGGAGACATCGATACTGCAGTCGTTGCTACTGTATATCTTATTTTATGACAACGGAGAGAGTCATTCTAGAGACAAACACTGGCAAATACAGAAAGATGTTCAAATTAAGTGGCATTAACTTTCACCAGCGAAGAAATTATCCCTTATTGGATCTCGTGCTTCCATAGTCAAAGGCAAGGTTTCGTTGACAATTTCTGATAACTTTAAAATTTTAGGTGTTCTGTGACAGAAAATATCTGAGGAACTTGAAGACTGTGGCGTGGAGTTAAGGGGAAACGTGTAAATCAAGAAGAAATGTTCAATAGAGACAACACGATCACAGACATATCATTGCTACCACCATGTTTGCAAGCAGACCCTTGAGCACTTGAGGAAATTTAATCGCTAAAGAATGGAAAGTAAGCAGATGTAAATGATTTGGTCAGTAAAAATAGTATTCACAACAGATGGAATGATCAAATGAAGAAAAAAATGATTGAGACAGTGATGCCCATGGACGTTCAACAACTGTTTATAATAAAGATATTGCAGTAATATTAGCAATACATGAAGATTATTGCTCAACATAGGGTTACAAAGTAAAGGACAATTGTGTAATAAATGAATTAATGCCTTTATACATAAAAATTATGGTAGTTATTTGTGTGGTCCTCTTGAATACCTTGTGTAGTACACAAAAACAATGAAAAACAACCGTATATTTGTAAGAAAGTTGGAATTTTGTTAGGATTCTGGTGATATTTTTCATTTTTCAAAACAGAAAAGGGCTAATATAAGGGGGAATTTTACTTACATTTCCAAAAGTGAGTTAGCTTACCACCCTAAAATATGTTACTTCGGGTTTAAACAGTCAACAGCAGTTATTACATTCATGTTTTGTAAATTAAGAAAAATTATTTAGGGTATTGAAGCTGCTGTTAAATTGTTCTTTAATTTTGGCGGCCATTTTAAAAAGCGCCCTCAATTGCCTCTCGAAATCTTCACATTAATAACTATAGCTAGTTATACTTTACTCCTATCATTACATATTCAAAAGTTGGTCAAACCTACCTCTTCTGTGATTATTTTACCCATATATATGTAGTTTATTGGATTTTGGCGGCCATTTTGAAAAAAGCGCCCTCATGCTAAAGTTCTCAGGTTACGCCTTTTTTACCTCACATATTCTGATTCCCCATAAAAAACTGGTCTAGAAAAACCATATGAGAATTTCTACCTCTCCAAGTGGCACCTATCTCAATTATAGCCTGGTCTATTACAGCCATGGCAATTTTGTTTAAAAGCAATGAAACAATAAATATGATAAATCCTAACTTCAGGAATCACACATAAACACACTAACGCATGATGATTATGAAATGGCAAACTGGCGACGCACCTTAGTAAGGATCATGGTTTGAAAGGAAAATCAGCAATCATGTTGTAAAAATTGTAATTTCGATTTATTAGGCCCATTGTCTCTTCCAGTATAATTGTTCATTGGAAAAAAATTCATAGACTGAGTATGTTATTGTAGTAGCCCGTGTGAAGTAGTATTATCCTGATTAGACCATTATTGTTATTTTTTTCTATGATTACCGCCTCCTACCCCTAAAATAAGACAAGCTATAGGCTTATGTATTAGGCCTATTTTACTCTTTGCATTGATGATATTCCAGGGATCCTAATTTAAAAAAAACAAAAAACCAAAAAAAAAAACAGGGACATAGACTAGCTAACTTATTATTCTGTATTACTGTTTGTACGGTACTACTCAGCTTGTCATGTCGTCACCATGAGTAGCCACGCTCCCTCGGCTGAAGTGGTTGTTTTAGTTTAAAAAACAAAGGTGGGGTAGTGGGGGGGGGAGGCTTGTAATCACACGGCATAGCAAAATACAGTACCGTACAAACATAAGACAAAATAGTAAGTTAGCTAGTCTATGTCCCTGTTTTTTTGTTTTTGTTTTGTTTTGTTTGTTTGTTTTTTCTAAATTAGGATCCCTGGAATATCATCAATGCAAAGAGTAAAGTAATACATAGGCCTAGCTTGTCTTATTTTAGGGGTAGGGAGGCCTTAATCATAGAAAAAAAACAAATAATGGTCTAATGAGGATAATACTACTTCATGGGCTGGACTGGGCAATGGCTCTCCTAGTCCGACCTATGTAGCCCATGCTGAAGTGGTTATATTTTAGCAACACACATGTTCCCACCGGCGGCCAAAAGTTTTAAATATTTAAATTTCTATCACTTCCGCCTTGAGACAGTCACTTCCGCCGTGAACCTCACGGCGGAAGCGACTGTCTGAAGTACTTTCCACGGCGGAAGTTGTGATTTTGAAATTTTGACGTGACATTTCAAAAGTTGTTGCCGTGAATTTTGAAAGTGTGCCGTGGGTTTATAAAGTGTGCAGTGAATTTTGAATGTGTGCCGTGGTTTTTAAAAGTGTGCGGTGAATTTTTGAAAGTATGCCGTGACTTTTTAAAGTGTGCCGTGTGGTTTCGAAAGTTGTTGTCGTGAATTTCGAAAATGTGGCCGTAACATTTTAAAAGTTGTTGCCGTGACACTTATGGGCCACCGTAGAATTATTCAGTGGTGGCACAAGAGGGGGGGGGGCTGCGGTATAGCCCCCGTCGGGGAAGCATAACCCCCCCCCCCCGTCAAGAAGCATAGCACCCCCCCGGCGGGGAAGACGTTAAATTTTGTCGGGAACAAACAAATATAAAAACAAATATTTACATGTAATATTCGTTTAGCCACAAGATTGTTTGTGTTAACTTTTCATCACAACAACAACAACAATAACAATAATAATAATAATAATAATAATAATAATAATAATAATAATAATAATAATAATAATAATTTAATGAGACTAATTAAAAATAATTTGCGTTCTGTTATGACAAATGCTCATTTTGATAGCCTCATGGTGGTTGAAATACATCGTGATAGGTGAAGCAACCTCGACCATGAAAGCGTGGTTGACAGATTTTATGCAAAATTTCCTAAATATAGAATTTCACTTTCAAGAATGAGGATTTGAAAATAAATTAGGTGGTTACATTGCATGTTTTTGTTTGGAAGCTGATTTCAACATTGGAAAGCATAGCCTGATGAAGTCATATTATAGTAACTCGATGCCTATTAAATAAGTAATAAAAAAATTCGCCATAATTCATCAAATATCCGTGGCTTCCAAGGGGGGTATCGCCCCCTGGCCCCAGCCAATTGGAATTCGATTCGCTTCACTAGTCCCCCCCCCCACCTCCGTCGGGGCTTTAAGCCTCTCCGTCGGGCAGGTCCTGGCGCCATCACTGGAGTTATTTGTTTTGAGTTAACTAAACTAGGCTAGGCCTATTAGTAATATTAGAGCATATAGTTTCAGGCATACTACTACTAGAGACTAAATTATTTACTTTTTAAAATATTAAATTTAATCTTTTTAAAAACAATTTATAGGCCTAACGTCTGCCCTTTTAATAGGGCTATTAATACGGCATTATTCCAAATCATATATTATTCGTAAAAGTCAAGCATGTGGACTATCTAGTAGCCTAGGCCTATTGAGTGTGGTAGTAAGATGGGTGGTGAGAAACAAGAAGCAACTCTAGAAGCATATATGTAGTACACTGAGTAAATGATAACAGTTTGAATAAACTTGCTTTTACAGCCGGCTATTAAACTTCACGTGATATTGTCTATAGGTGGCAGTATAACTTCCGCATATTCTACTGCATTGTAATTGGTAAGTACTGCATAGACATTGGTATGCACTGCATAGTGATTGGTAAGTAGTGCATAGTGATTGGTAATGACTGCATAGTGATTGGTAAGTACTGCATAGTGATTGGTAATGAGTACATAGTGATTGGTAATGACTGCATAGTGATTGGTACACTGCATGATGATTGTGAACTGACGGCAGAGGAGGCGTTCCATACTTTAGTGGACGTGACTGCAATGTTGATTAAAATATAATGTGATACCAGATAATGCTTCCTCCCAGCCACGAATTGCAAATTTGCAGACCAACAATTAAATTGCACCCAGTGGGAGGTTTACACGCTAAATGTGTGCTGTTTTGTGTTTTAGCGCCTGTAAACAGTCATCGCTAAATCCCTCTACTGTTAGATTGAAAGCAAGACATTGTGTAATTCCGTGTCAGCATGGTTGTAAAATCAAACGTTCGAAAGTTTTTTTTAAGCATGTCACCTCATATTTGTCAAGATTATTTCATTTTCTTTGACAAAAACTGCTGTATGCACATATATAGTTATGATGTGCATAAACTAAATTTAATAATTAAATATATAAACAAAATGTGACAATCTGGAGAGGGCTGACTCTATAAAACCTATCATTAAGAACGACATTTGCATGATAATAATGGCGAAGTGACTGTGGTGACACTGATTATGGAAATGATACTGAACTAATAATAAATACCAAATTTATTAATATTATTATTCAATATAAAATGTTTTTACTTATTTAATGAATTAAAATAATACATTTAAAAAAATTACTCCTGTACAAGTTAACAATATATAAGATGGGAGATATTATGCGTAACATTTAATACGATATTTGTATGAGATTTTTAAAGTTCCTATTGATTATATAATATTCAGATAATGAAGGTAGACATAATGACGATAAAGTGACTATGATGGTGATGCCGAATGTAACAATGATTATACAGTAATAATACCGAAGTTAAAATTAATACCAAATGTATTATTATTATTATTTGAAAAACAGAATTCTCCCTCAAAGAAACTTGTCCTAAATGAGAGTAAACAAATGGAACTAATGGAAAACAGCATTATTATTATTATTAACAAATTTTAGTAATGTTCTCCAGTATGTACATTCTTGGTTCGGATTATTAAATCTTTATGATCACGCAATAACACATTTTGACGGCAATTATGTTTTTGCAGTTCCACTGTCACAATGATAATGATATTAAGAGACGTTAATGTTAGTATAGACGTCTCACTTTTACACACACATACACACAAATAAAAAATAAATAAAGAAAGAAAACGCCTCTCTCAAGTAAACGCCTCCCTCGAATAAATATATTTCCCAACAGTATTCGAATATACGGCAATTTTTCATAGGAAAATTATTTGTTTTGTTGAACCAGATGAATTAAGAACTTTTTTTTTACTCCAGCACAACAACACGTCAACATGTTATGGAATGGAAAATATTATGCGTTTCTAGAGTCTCCAATGGACAGAGTAGCTGCCGAAACTAGGTGTCATGAGTTAGACCTAGAGATGGTGACTATAAATTCACGCCGAGAAGCTGCTTTTCTTGCAAGAAATGTTCGCCGATATCTTGGCAAATATAATATGGTTTGGGCTGGAAATGTCTCTCCTTCGTTATCCAACAGGATTGCATGGACAGCAACTGAAAATGCTCTTTTGTGGTCTGGTGTGTATGCAAATATTGTTTATGCATTGTACATATGCTGTCTCTTATACACATCTATAACTTTTATGCAATTACATTACAATACAGCTGACATGGAAAAAGTTAATATCATTGATTATTATTAACTTTCCGTCACCCATTTCTTCTAGAATATAGGCCTATTATAGCCATGACAATTTTGTTTAAAAGCAATGAAACAATAAATATGATAAATCCTAACTTCAGGAATCACACATAAACACACTAACGCATGATGATTATGAAATGGTAAACTGGCGACGCACCTTAGTAAGGATCATGGTTTGAAAGGAAAATCAGCAATCATGTTGTAAAAATTGTAATTTCGATTTATTAGGCCCATTGTCTCTTCCAGTATAATTGTTCATTGGAAAAAAATTCATAGACTGAGTATGTTATTGTAGTAGCCCGTGTGAAGTAGTATTATCCTGATTAGACCATTATTGTTATTTTTTTCTATGATTACCGCCTCCTACCCCTAAAATAAGACAAGCTATAGGCCT
>NW_022727885.1:968589-972915 GCF_011630105.1 Anneissia japonica
TATAAGAGACAGATATAGTGTAAATAATACTGGTATTTAAATGAAGTTGCTGCTTAGAACTTGAACACAAATAATGTATAAATTATTAAACCAAATAGGCAATAATACAGTGCTTACATATATTATAGGCACATGATATTATAAAATAGTATAAAATATAGTTCAACAACGAAGGTTCCTTATTACAATTGTATTATAGTTGTAGCCTGTTATTAGGAATCTTAATCTTCTTTATTTACCAATCAGTGTATTTCGAACTGAAATGATTTGGGAGACTTCAATATAATATAAGTAAGAATAAAACTTTTGAGATTTCATGTCGTTTTAAAATTAAAGTTTAAAGTTTAAAATTAAAAGTAAAGTTGGTAATTCAGTGGCGTAACGCCCTATGCTTTTTGAGGCCCAGGCCAGTGTGTCCTCTTACTACAACTTAGCAACTGAACAACTCCACAACACAATAATTGTACTATAATTAAAAAAAAAACTCACATAGACCAAAATCCAAAAAACACGCTCTTCCCCAGATTTATTAAAAGGGTCCCTCTTACTACGACCCAGCATTTTACTATGGAGCTTTGACCAATTATGTAAAGCCTGTGTGATTTCTGGGGAAATGCCCTGTTACAAGTATAAATGAGCCCCGGATAAGTCATGGAGCCCCCCCTCCCCACCCAACCCCTCTTACTAGCAGTCTAATACGACGCTTTTGGACAAAAAGGTGCATTTTCTTTTAGTTTGCAAAAATGTGTGGGCCCTGGCCGGCTGGCTTCACCCCCATCCACCCTAGAATCCGCCTCTACTTTAAAACATGGCAATGATAAAGAATTAGGTAAAAGTTACCTATTTATGTTAGGCTTATTATTGAATATAATAATGTAAAGACATTATAGTGTTAGTCACTGTTGCATCAATAATATTTGAACTTCTCAGGTAACTTCTCAGGTAACTTCTCAGGAAATTCCCATTCTTCATGTGACCAGCAATTTGTTTTCAAACCCGGTCACTCTATTGATACATGTATATTTGTTTTTTAACAGATCGTTGATTTTTTTTTATATTAGAAAATAGTACTACGGTGTACACTTGCGTTTTAGAAACCAGCAAGGCGTTTGATCGTGTTACCCTTTTTAAAAAGTTGATTGATGTGGTTACCCAAATGCAAGTGGTGAAAATGTTAAGGCATTGGTATCTAATTCGAGCTGTTATAGTAAAGTGGAAAAACGCAGTGTTCACATGTTTCCACGTGAACAACGAAGTCCGTCAGGGCGGAATCATGTCACTCATTCTTAACTTTTATATTGATGATATTTAAATGTATGCCTCAATAGTTCTAAGGCTGGTTAAGTTGCGAGGTTAAAGGCAATAAACTAAACTGACTGTCTTAAGCCGGACACTCACTGCGTTGTACTACGGTCGTACGACCGTTGCACGACGAATCTAACTCCACTCACTGTCGTCTGCTGATTGTCGGTAGCAGTCTGAACGGATCGTCAATAAAAACGATCCGTTGAGCGCGCGTTGTCGCGTTCGTTCTTCATAGAATCGCATCGGCCGTCGACCGTCGTGCGCAGTGAATGCGCGCTCGGCTTAACGCTGATGGCATGGTGCTTATTATTCCTTCTTGTACTGGTTTACAGCATCTTGTTGGTATTATTTCTAAGCGTTTTGCTTAAGATCATTACATCATTTACAAAATTAAGAAATCAATATGTATGCTCTTTTGTCCAACAATGCGTAAATTACATGGTCCACCAATCACACGTCTTAATTCATCTTTACTTTTTGTTTGTGTTAATATGTACTGTTTCTCGATTTGGGCCATTTTTTTCCCTTGCTTGTTTTAACTTGTACACGTGTATGCTAAAATAATGCATTGCGGTAGGTTCTAAAACAGCCTAGACACTGCAGTGCTACTTTGATGTTTGATACTCCACACCGTCCACTTACGAGTACTTGAGGAAATATGTATATTGTTTTAAGTGTATAATTCATTTGACAGTAATTTTTATTGTCGTGAGAGAGTAGACAATAACTGGATTTGCGTTAGGAGAATCAAGTATAGGTATAATTGTGTGCACTACCTTACGTGGAAATGTACTGAATACTCAGTACGTATAAAAACAATTTCGAAAAAAAGAACGCAAGTTATTCTCGGGTCTTTCTCGGGTCACTACTAAAATAGCAGTCATTAAGATGCCATAGATGTTCTATGTAAGAGTTTGTTTATCAAAATTTGAATACTTTTCTAATGGGTTAAACCTGAGCCCATTGGTAACAATAATAGTACACAGTATTACTTGTAAGTAAGAGGTCATTGGCATAACAAAACATTAAAAAAAATATATGTTGATTTTGCAATGGTGATGCCACATTCAAAAGCACTCAGTTAAGTATATACTATGTTAACTTAGTCCCTCGGTAAAAAAAAAAATAAAAAAATAAAAGAATGAAAAAAAATCACAGAATTCAAGATAATAACTTAAAATACCTTGTAAATAAAAGTGTTTTTGTTAGCCCTAGAACAAACGGTGTGTGTGGGTGTGGGGGTGTGTGTGTGTAACTCTTGACCATCTTTGGAAAGGAATAAAAAGGAGAACCGACCTACTAATTAATGCCAAATAGTTAATATAACTGCAACAAGCATTACAAATTGATACAGAACTGCTGACGTTTGAAGAGCATCATCGGAACAATTGTTATGAAATATGTTTTTTCTCATAAATTTTCGTCATAATTATGGTGCAACCGGTATGGTGATCCGACTAATTGCGAACCCTTTTAGTTTCTTCTGGTCTACCTATTGAAATAAATATAATATAAATTTATTGCAATAATTTGAAAATTGTATTTAATGAAGTATCGAAAAACTTATGAACTAAAAATCACGACACTAATACATGGTATACATGCCCGAAATTTAACTTGCCCTAGCCAATTTAGGCGCTATGAAACCATGTTTCAACCGAGTTTACTACCATCATTAGAGTGGAGATTAAACGCAGGCAATCGTATTTATATAAGGATAAAACAACGATAATAAACTTACATATAGCTTCATGTTCTTTATAATTATTAAAGGCCAAAATCATTGACAGTGCTTAGTAAATTAGGCAAACTATTATAATCTATTGCAATTATGCAATTGTTTTACGTTTAAAGGGGCTGGACTTGATTAGTGTTTACACTATTTTCTAGCTCCTTCCTATATTGGTTTATGTAGTTTTTTTGAATTTTAGATTACTTATACTTATTGGAAAATAAAGTTGAAGTTGATGTTGAAGTAGAATCATAAACGTTTTCGCATGCGCAGATGACTTTTAGTGACGTAATTACTTCTACGTCCTACCTTTCGTCGTGCACTTGAAAGCTACCTAGTGTAAAAACATACGCAAACACGTGCGTTTGTGGGACAGCATGTGTGTTTGATGGACACGCGCGTATACATGGCATGGTTCTTATAAGTCGGTTGTTAAGTTTGAGTGACACATCGGAAAAGTATATTGTATTAGTATTATAGTGATAATCCATAGTGCAGCTGATTTGATAGTGTATATCAATTAATATTTTTTTATAAATTGTGTGATGTGATTTTCTTTCATTAACTAAAACTTGGGCCTATCAATGAATCCAAAAATGATCACTGTGGAATGTATACAAGTTTTATTTGAAATATAAATAAAAAAAATTTGAACTTTGAGCATTCTTACACGATTATTTCTACCGTGAATTGTATTGAGCCTTTAATTTCAAACATTAACAACGACGACGACAACAATAACTGCAGCAACAGCAACAGTAATACTTATACTAACATTATTATTATTATTATTATTATTATTATTATTATTATTATTATTATAATTATTAGCAATAATAATAATAATAATGATAATAATAATAATAATATTATCATTATTATTATTATTATTATTATTATTATCGTAACTGAAATATTTAACACGAATATAGTTCACAAAATGTTATGTGTTTAATGCAAATATTTGCTATAAATAATATGTTTGTACAAGTCAAGGTGTCATCCTTGTGATCTATGTAGATCACATATTATATTAACAATTATATGTATATATATATAGAATTGTTACTATAATATGTGATATATATATATAATATTATATTAACAATTATATATAGGCCTATATATAATATGTATATATATATTATACAGGACTCCATTCGTTGAGAGCTATGCTACACGATGTATTAGGCCTATTATGTCCTTTATTCGAACACTGTGTTTACCTTTCTTTGATAATTTATATATATATATATATATATATATATATATATATATATATATATAGA
>NW_022727885.1:973091-975482 GCF_011630105.1 Anneissia japonica
TCTTCTTCCTTTCTTTACCCAGTCAGCAGTGTGCTGACTGGGTTCTGTTTCCGGGCACTTTCTTCTTTCTTTATCAAGTCAGCAGCATGCTGACTGGGTTCTGTTTCCGAGCAGTTTCATCTTTCTTTCGATTAATGCTGTAAATCACATATGATTTTTTGCACGGAAACTTTCAACTGGTGAATGTCCCATAGACACTTAGTGTCCCATTTCATTGTACAACAATCCATTCTCATAATATACTACTAATGTTTTTAACTGATTGTCATATTATTAATATGACCATCCTCCTACACCCCAGTCACCTCCTACACCCCAGTCTGGGATCAGGGCTCACACAGTGGTCATCGGGGTTAAATTTTCAAAATAGCCAAATTGAGCTCAAATTTACCAGGAATGATACTTTGGACCTTCTAAACACGAAAAAAAAAATACTCTTCACCCCATATATCAAAGTTTATAGGTCAAAGGTTCACAATGTTAATAATGGCTAACGACTGAACCGAATTCAATCAAATTGATAATTAAGAACCAGTGCCACATCCTACACCCCTGTCTGGCATCAGTCGTTACATAGGAGTTATCGGGGTCAAATTTTCAAAATAGCCCAATTGAGCTCGAATTTACCCGGAATGATCCTTAGGACCTTCTAAACATGAAAAACTACTCTTCACCTATAGGTAAAAAATCGGAAGGCTCACTATAGTGAAAATTATCAAATATTGCTAGTGAATAATGATTGGACCAATTGCATCAGACAGACTCCTACCAAACATGGGGTGTTCACAGGTGTAGGTTAAAGGTCACAATGGTAATCTCTTAAAAAATGATTGGGTTCATGCTCTATTGAACATAGTATCTCTAGTTCTTTCTTTCTGGTAACATTTTAAAAGGCTACTAGTGGCAACCTACTGGACCGACTTAATTAAAACTTGGTCAGTAGGACCCCCCCATTCATGAGTTTTTCACAACTTGGGGTCAAAAGTCACATAAGGGGCATTAGAGTCAAAAAACCAAAAATCATATAAAAGACTACTTGTCTCACAAATAACGTAGCACAGTCTGTTCCTTTGCACATATATACATTGGCATAAGGCAGAGTCTATAGGGTGTTCAGGGATAAGGGGTCAAAGGTCATTAAGGGGTAATTTTATTCTTTTTTCTAGCAACTTTTCAAAACGCTACTACGGTCGTGCCGATTTCAACCAAACCTGGTCAGTATAATCGCTGACACCTCTCATACATGGGTTGTTCACTGATTGGGGTCAAATGCCACATAGGGGTCATTAGAGTTAAAAACTTCAAAAAAATGAATAAAAGACTTCTGTCACAAATAACATAGCACACTCTTGTCATGGGCACATATGTATTGGCATAATGTAGTGTCTTTATGGTGTTCAGCGATTTTCGGTCAAAGGTCATTCTTTTGTTCTCTCTAGTAACATTTAAAAATGCTATTAATGGCAAACCATTGGACCAAATTCAATCAAATTTCGTCATTAAGATCCGGCGACACCTCATACACCCCAGTCTGGGATCAGGGGGTCACATAGGGGTCATCGGTGTCCAATTTTCAGAAAAAAAATCCAATTGAGCTCAAATTCACCAGGAATGATCCTTAGGACATTCTAAACACTAAAAAAAATACTCTTCACTCCCTATGTCAAAGTCACAAGGGTCACTACAGTGAAAATTATCAAATCATAATGAAAACTTGAGGACATCTGATCACTGACGGTTCACTGCACAATTTAACACCGTAAATGAATCAAAACCGGACCCCCTTTTCTCACAAAATCGACTATATAATTTGAATGGTTTCATTTGGCAATCTGGGGCGATCAAATTACGAAACTAGCTGTTTTAAGCTTTATAATCATCTATATATTTTTACAATTAATGCAAAATTGAGTGATCATTTTTCTTTCAAAGTTGACTACCTCTTATGCTTTTGCATAGGAAAAAGGTTTAAATTAGAGTGTTTTTGGTATACTTCCTGCTTCTTTTTACCATAACTCTGCAACGACAGGTCGCTAAACTTCGGGGTGAACGGTCAATTTTAACTCAAATTAAGCTTTCTGTTACCATGTAAGTCCTGTCTCTTATACACATCTAGATGTGTATAAGAGACAGTAATAATACTTACTGGCTCATAATTTGTAAAAATCTCTATTTACTATTCAACAGCATTAATAACATTATCTACATTTTTTTTTTACCAATTTTTGTTAATTTATTTTTTATGGGATCTATCTATCTATCTATTGCCATTAATATCATTATTCTCATTATCATGTAATTATCATCAATGACATTAGTATTAACTTTTATAATTAATAATATTTCATGGAAAGACAAATCACTGGCAGTATTAACCGACCTCCTCCTGGT
>NW_022727885.1:976229-978729 GCF_011630105.1 Anneissia japonica
CAAAACTTGATAAAAAAGATAGATTATGCAAACATTGTACATTAAATTTAGTTGAAGATGAGTACCATTTTACTTTATTTTACCCTTGTTACACTGATATTTGTAAACATTATATATTCAAGTATTTTATTGTTAATCCATCCAAAGTTAAGTTTACTCAATTAATGCCCACTACTGATATAAATACAATAAGTTGTTTATCTAAATTTCTTTATCACTCATTTAAACGTAGAAGTGATCATTCCCTCTGTAAATAGCAATTATATTTTATTTGGGCCGAAGGCCTTATATAAAAGATGAAATAAATGACCTTGGCCAGTACGTGCCAAGAAACGGAAACAATCAGCATACTTTCAGTTAAATGTAATACGCACACAGTATACTGATCATATCACTATAACAACCGATGACTGCATGTAGTTGATTAAAAGAGGGCAATTTATTTTTAAAGCAATTAGTATAGCTGCATACAACGTACATTAGTGTGTGTATTATACTTAGATTAGATTTACAGTATTGTATTCAGAAATTTGTTTCAAGCATTAAATCTAACCTTTGTATTAATAATTTTCTGCTAGTGTACTATGCGCAGCTCTACTAATTGCTTAATTGTGTACTTTAGAATCACAATAATACATTTGCCTTGTAGATTGATGGGTGACACGTAAGTACACTTTCTACCTCAGCTGGATGTATATTTCGACCATGTCTAAAGGTTATAACTTATAGTAAATAAAGTCAATATATCAGGTACTGTATCAATACCTATTACGTAACCATATATTTACAAAACACTTTCCTTATCATCCCCATCAACATCATTATCATCATTACCATTACCGTTAATAAAATTTTCCGAATAATACATTTACCTTAATTCTCTCAACCACAGTAAGGTACCCTTCTTGTGTAAGTTTATCGAGATATCTAAAAATATATACATAACTTTTACAGGTTCAAAGTTCAATATTTTCACTATATTTCACTCTTTCCAACAGCTCCTCTCATGTTCCTTTATTAGCTTATCGATATTAAATATAAAAAACATTATCAATTTTGTTTATTGTTGTATACTAAATGTCCTTTAAATACCTCTGCAATGTATGAAGCTAGGGAGTACTACATGTCGATAGAAATTACGTCATTCCCAATATGTGTAAATAAAATATTATTTGTGCTAAGTGGATTTAAAATTGTCAAAAAAGTATAATATAAAAAAAATACGAATTATGAATTTCCACAATTACAGTAATGACGTGATGCTTTCTTTTAACAATCTAAATAAAAGCAAAATAACAAAAAAAAATATATAAGGATTATTATAGAACTTCAGTACAAAATATTTAAACTAGCACTTAATATCCTAGAGTTTCTACGTTTAAGTGCATTATATTGCTTGACATTTTCTAATATTTTTTGTTGATCCAAAATAATTAAGTTTCAAGTTAGTTATACTTAACATACATTTGAACTAATAACAAAAACGAATTCCAACCTCTAATAATAAGTGATGTTCGCACTATATTTTACTCTTTTCTGAGCCAACAAAAGGGGGGGAAAGACCCTTGACAATTTCGTAATTTGATTTTGTGACAGCCTGGTGTATACTGCCGTTATTCGGAAAAGCGCATTATATCCATTTTTGAAAATGTTGAGATTTTTGGCTATGGGGCATCCTATGGATGTAATCTATCATGTGAATTGATCATATACCCCAAAAAATGTTTATAAATATGAAATTAATATGAGAGTTAAACATTATATCCATCCACCTAAGAAAAAAAATCCGGAAGAGTGCATTATATCCACCAAGCATTAAAGAGTGAGCAATCAACCAATCACAGAAGACAATGATGCATATTTAATTAATTTCCTAGCTGGTGGAAGGGCATAATAGGGTATAAAACCAAGTTTGTTTTTGATCAGAGTACAATAAATAAAAGAAGAATGCATTGTTCTTCATCTTTGAAAGAATAAATTGCAATATGACCATGACCAAATTGTGGACATAATATAAATTTTAGTCTGTAATATTAATAATTATTATTGTAACTAAGAACATACAACAAACAAAATAAAATACATACATATCAAACCTAAAAGTGTTTTACTTAGACTTTCCAATTAAGCCAATGCTTTGAATTTAGATGTAATACCTATGCTAACTTTACATTTAAAATATTTAACTATATTTAAATGAGTACACTTCCTTATAATTTAAGAAAATAGAAATTTATAAATGGTTCTGAAGAAGTGTGTTTATAAGTTGGGTATTTATTTTTTGTTTAATAAATTGAAAGGCGAGTATTCTTCATAGTGAATTTAAATAAACTGATTATTTATGCTGCAAAAACTTACTAACAGTGTTGTTGCTTGTTCTTTCTGTAGTGGTTAATGATAGTATTTAATTTAAATGTTACATGTACCATACCATATTTTAGGGGAAATACAACATTTACTAAAATCAGATCAGACACATTTCGTAAATATTTTATGAGAG
>NW_022727885.1:983729-1016077 GCF_011630105.1 Anneissia japonica
GCAGACGGAGATACGATGTCTCCGACAAAAAATCACGAGGCATATATTAAAACAGTGTAAATATTTATTTCATTTCCTTCAACTTAACTTATATACCGGGATGGTGTCCGGCGGGGGATAGTTTTTACTATCATAGTTTAACTTTTATCTATCAGAATCTAGCCCCGAATCCTAGACTCATGTATTTAACCGAATCATAGACTCATGTATTTAAAGCGGCCTGTAGCATGTGTATACAGCATATATTTGTATTTTTTGTCGATGGATAAATAAATGTCCGAATATAAGAATTGAATACTCTTTTCTGTACACTATATGTTTGTTTTGGTCAGTTAAGAATTATCACCTAATTAGGCCTATTAATGAAATACAACGGTACACGAACATTCACTTGTATGTTTTATTTATATTTTGACATTAACATAGGCCTTAAACACTCAATATTATTTTTATTTAACATAAGCCAATAAACAGCTTCCACACATAAAATAACAGTAGGCCTAACCAATAAAAATATATCAAATACAAAACAAGATTTATGCAAGATTAAAAAAACTATACAGAATTCTCCGCCCGGCAAGCAGACAAGGCCATACTTTAAACTGGCTTCCAGGCACTCCATCGAACGTCCTATTGTTAGCATCTCAACTGACCCACTTCTGTCAGAGCGGCGCTCAAAGCGAATTTCTGTAGACCAAGGAGGAAAGTTCTTTCCTCCATGTATAGATCAACACCGGCCACACGTGATGTTGCGTACTCTGTTGGACTGATCACATCCACACACACGAGGCACCCAATATTAATTGTACAGTAGTTGCATAGGCCTAGCTGCTGTATATAATATATATTGATGCCTACGTTTAATAATAGAGAAAATAGATGTTCTATTTTCTCTATAGTTTATTGAATGATGTTTGGCGAATACTGGCGTCCATTTGTGTTCCCATGTGATATGTGTGCAGGTAGTTCAACCGGGGCCTGGTCTAACGACACAGACGCGTTTGTCGCCCAAAACAATAGAAACAATGGCAAACGCGTTCAACAGCACAAACCCGTTTAGACGCGTCTGGGACATATTTCGGCTAGCTTATTAATATTCATGAGGCACGATAATTAGACGATCGCTTTCCCAGACGCGTTTGTAATACATGGTTTTCCCAGACGCGCTTCTGTCGTTGGGGATAATTTGTAGATCGCGCCGTAGACCTATATAGAATTATCCTCTTATTTTAAAATAGTAAATTCTAAATAGCATAATTTTAAGATTAATTAGTATATTTAATTGAATATTAGTAAAAACAAAATATTATATTATGTTAATAATTATATAGTTGGTGTCGAAAGAATGCATAATATTTTCTTATTAATCATCGGCATAAGGTGCAGCAGGTATGTCGATTCGAGCAATGGCCATCTTTTGCAATTTCCTCTGGTCCACCTATTCAAATACAACAAAGTTATTGCTTAACGAATAATACAAAGAATTTTATAATACAAAGAAATTATAATTGTAATACATGTTAATAACTACGGTATGTAGTCAAAGAACTTAAGATATAAATATTTACACGTGCACGTAGGCTGAATATGATACCGGTAGTCAATTTAATCTATTGGTAAGGGTGAAGATACATACGTAAAATACATCGTCTAAATTACATACATTTAAATGAGTTCTTTCATTAATAATCCTGAGAGTATAACTTTAATTATTATTAATGTAAATAATCCGGCGGTAGCCACGATGCAGTGTATGGTAAACACGAATACAAGCATGCCTTAGACCTACAAACTTATTTTAATGAAGCTACGCCGACCAAGGTTTGTAATCTATAACATAAGGGGGCTTTATTTATTAATTATTACAGAAGGCGCTATATTACGTGAACAAAAGGATAGTCTCTTCTTCCTCGGTCTCAGTCGCCTCCTGCATAATGTAAACTCATTAGCTCTCATGAATATTTATAATAAAATAAAACTTCTCGGCAAACTGCAAATTTTCTATAGGCAAGTGCGGTGCCAGCGGGTCTAGCCTAGATTATTATTTTGTTCCTTAAAAGATTCGCCGTGTAGATAATACCATTGATGATAAAGATTTGGATGTGAAAGAGCAAATGAGTAAAAAAAGGCCTAGGTGACGTCAATGTAAGCCTAGTAGTATAATTCATAGTTAGAGGTGGTGCATGCCAAACCTAGAAAAGCCTACGGTACGAGAAAGATACCACATCTAGGCCTAATTAATAAGCTGGCCTAGATTTGTTGTTGGACATCAAGACGCAGATTATGCACGCACAAGCAGGTTAACTTATTATATATCACATACAATAATAATACTAATTAGGGCCTAGGCCTATGACATAGGCCTTGGCACAATCATTTATTTCTAGGCTTAAATTATGCATTTATTATTAGTATTATTATTATTATTATTATTATTATTATTATTATTATTGTTATTAAAATGAGGCTCAGAATTATTAAAGTTTCAAATAAAAAAAATGTAAATACATTAAAATTATAAATTTCAGAAAATAAAAATTTTAAACAGACCCTAGATAGTGTGTATTCCACTAAATAAGAATTTGTTAGCAACCAAATAATCCAAATATTATTGTTGCAACATGTGCTGCAGCCCATGGCACAGTTTCATTACACTTGTTTTTAATTTATAAAATGTATGTCAATCGAATACTGTGATAATGTGTCTGTGTGGTAGCCTACATACATTAAAATAAATGAAACAAAAAAATAGCGAAAAGCTATAAGGAGGAAAGGATTAACAAAACGTATCAACTCACAAACTTGGCAATACCATCACTATCCAGTACTTGTTTAGAGGAAAACACACTCTCTAGGGTCTGTTAAAATTTGTATAATTTTTCTTAAGTTAATAATTAAAACTTTAATAACTGTTTCAGTTGATTATAAACATTCATGGCCGAACTCAGTGTTAGTGTGACGGCTAACGATGGCGTGCATTTCAATACTTGGAAAATGTATTATATATTCTTTAGTGAATAAAAGAAAGAGGCCGCCATCCTATAAAATATTGTATATATTATTTTGCCTCAAGCATTAGATACATAACAATCACCAAAGAGTTCGGTTCTCGGAGGGAACGCGAAAGGGGATAGCGAAAGCTTACCATTTATTAAAACGGGAATGAGAAATTTTCTTGGCGGATTATTCTCAAAATAGATAATGAAAACTCTCTAATTTATTTCCTACACATCGCTCTTTTAAAGGGTCGTTTTAAATATTTTTCTCAGGCATGCTACAGATTGTTAGCATATGATTTATCAACACAATTATGAACAATATTATATCGTCAGGCAAACCAAAAAAATAAAAATATATTTACGAACTCCATAATATGAAATGCATGCAAACCTAACAATAAACACAATTTCGTTACACCATGAGCATAGGTTTTGGTTGGAAGTTGTTACCTTTCTTGATATTCCCAAAGGAAAAGAGTCGAACATCAAAACATATGTCGGTATGTAAGATTTTTGAACCTGAAAAAAAAAATACTTAGCTTTTAGTATATCATGACATGATATAATAATCATTATCTGGACAAACGGTTATAATGATGCTGATGTAAAATGAGAATGATTGTACACTAGCAATATTGAACTTACAAAGAACATTTTCTTAGTTCATAAATACTACCATCTTTAAACAAGCCAGTGAGGTTCAATACCCTGGCATTAAATTTACCAACACTTGAAATCGTCTCCACAATTCACCACCACACAGGTGAACAAGACTGTGAGAGTCCTTTAGCGAACCTTTAATTATTGCCAAAGAATATCACGCTTTACTAAATTTTGAGCTCCAGTGCCGTACCAATACAGATACAGATTCACCTGCCCTAGGGTGCCCCAGCATCCTATAACTTTTTCTTCTTTTTTTTATTTTTAATTTTTTTTTAACCTAATCAAGACATTACCTTGCTGCCTGCCTACCTAAGAAGTGAGCAAAGACTCTAAAAGTGATTTTGTCAAGTAATCTGTATTTTGTTTTTCTTTATTTTTATTTTTTTACTGCTTTACATTAACGTACATGGCATTCTCAGACAGCACCAAGGTTTGAAAGGGTTAGTTCTTTTACGATCTGCTTTTGTGAGGGTCCATGTTTCATATGCATATGCCTAGGTTTAAATGTGGAAGGCCAACGCTTAGACAGGCAGTGTTTTCTGTACTATTTTTAATTTTTTTTATTTGTATTATTTTTTCTGTTTTTTTGTAATACCTCGAGCTTGGTCATAGTTGATCTGGTCATTGACATACGTCTTACAGCTGCATGATTTCTATAATAGTAGTAGCATGATGTGTTCAAAGTATATTTCAATTCGTTTTTTCTGAAGATTAATCATTTTATATAGACCAAATGTTTATTACCTTTTCTACACAGTATTTGTGTATATCCTCTTCATTAACAGTTTCACACCCATGTACTCTGTATGCAATATTAAGAAAACAAGTTATTGCTCATAGAGTGCTGTTTATTGTACAAAATTAGCCTTAGATACTCGAGTAGAAAGGACTCATGTTCATTTTCCTCTCCCATTTGAACTATCAATACAGCGTATATGGTAACATAAAATAAATTTAGAGTTTATTTCCAGCCCACCTACTAGCATAACCATACGTAAAGATGAGCCGATGAACTTCTCGGAGCCAATTGCCAACCATGCTTAAGTTTAAGAAGGTTTAGTTTTGTAGTGCTACATTAATTTGTACATCCCCACTACATTATATAATAACTGTAAAAGCTCAATCACCAAAAGCATTGAGGTTTCAATTATAAAGTGAATTATTGTTTATTGTATGTAATGTGCACGTACTAATAACACATTATAATTAAGGATAAGATAATGTACCGTATACAATACTTACACTACACATGCACATACATCTTCTCCCACTCTGTAGTCAGGTATACCAACAACCTAAATAACGCAAAGCCAAAAAAAAAATGTTTGTATAAATACTAGGAATGTTTAAATACATATGGGTAGCTGCAAACAAATGTTACAATATTTACATGGTTTAAAAATATCATCCAGTGATATAAAATGTTTGTTTTACATGCATATTTATGAAAATTTTCTACTTTATTTACGATAATTAATTTATAGTAATAACCTTACTGTTTTTGCATAAGAAATCAGATTACACGATTTCCGTGTAAAAAATATATGTTAAAAAAGCTGAAGTGGTACAAATCACCAAATTCCATAAAACAAAGTATTTATTGTTTGCTCTAAAATCATTCTAATGGGTAATTTTCAGCAATATTAACGTCAAAGCTTTTATTGTGAATTGCTGTTGAGTGATATTACTGATTTCACGACTATCATATTATTACTACTGAATTCATAATACCTTTGCTTTTTTGACTGATGGATGACTTGAAAGAACAATTTCTACCACCGATGGATGTATATTTTGACCATTCTTGATTATTATATCCTGTAGGTCAAGATATCAAAATATTGAATCAAGAATCATAAAAATATAAATTTATTTCTATGTTTAAAACTCATATTTACTTCATTCATTCTTATTAATTTTCTTTAATAGGCAAATATAGCCTTTGAATATAGTTGTAAAAGTATAAAATAATAACAATCATACAGTCGTAGTTTATAACAATACAGCATATGAATATATTGGATACAGCTATACTAAAAGAAATATTATAAACATGATTAATCAACAAATACATTTTCGTGTAATCACTACTACCACCCCACTTGTCATTATTCGTTGTGGGGAAAAAAACTTATCCATCAGTATGTGTGAATGATAGCAATGTGATTTCAGTAAAAGACAGCTAACAGAGATACCGTCGGATGTTGTGAAAAGCTTATGATGGTCAACCTATTAAGTGTACTAAAGTAACCCGATTGTGAAAATCAACAATATTATATCAATATTTTAAATAGAATAATTGTTTTTGTCATCGATCAAACTCAAAATGAACACTGACTTTTTTTGCTTGTTCACAAAAACACACTAAAATACGTTATAGTATCGATATGGTTATTGCATAATAAAGTCTCGGATATAGCTTCACGAAATAAGATATTAGAAATGTTTGACCAACAAATATATTTTCGTTTAACCACTACTACCACCAGCATCGCCAGCATCTATATTATAATTACACTTATATTTCTGATTGGAAAATAATATTATCAGCAATACCATTGGAATGGAAACGCTTAATTCGTGATTCCAACTTGTTTGAAAGAACTTGCACAACAGGGTAATTACTTCAAATTACCGCTATTGTTTGATTAGCAAACAAAATTATAATTGCATTGTTGCTAGTTTATTCCAAAGAATCATGACGAATACAGTTGAAATGGGAAATGATTTTTGACAACCAAAACATTGTATGGAAGTCAGTCTGGTTACGAAAAGTCAAGTTTATTTTTAAAAAAAAGCTTGAAAACTTTATTTTTAGACTATTGCATTACAAGCTCTCGGCTATTCAAATGGAAACTTTCAGCAAATGATTGTTGTTTATTTTGTAATGTTAAAGAAGACGAATATCGTTTATTATGGGCGTGCATAAACGCCAGATACGTCTGGAAGAATATAAACGAAATTGTCGAACCAGAGTGTGGTTACACGGCCAATTTTCATTATATCTTAGGTACAAAAAACCCTTTCGTAAACCACATAAAGTAGGAAAAGCAAAATCCATAAACGCTTTACTTTCATCTGAAATGTATGTAAGGTCCACATTATTCAGAAGACTGTTATTAGATACATAAAATTGTAATATGTTGTTTGCTACCATTAATTATGTTATTGTTATTGTTGTTGTTACAGTACTGTAAGTTTAATTGAAGTTTGTGAATAAGGACTTATTTAATATTTTATTGGATTATACGAAGTAAAATATAAACACTTTTGAATTTAGAGAAATATCTCAAAATTATTTGGTAATAATAACAAAAAATAAATAAATAAAACAATACCACTTATAAAAATCAAAATATAGTATACTGGATTCACAAAATTTAGATGGTATTTTAATTACTGTCTGCAATGAGGTTTCTTCGAAGATATGTCCTATATAACGAATGAACACAATGGTTGTGTGAAGGATTTTGAAAAAGAAGAAAAATCTATTCACTTTAGTACAAAAAAATGAAAATAAATAAAAAGAAAAATAAAATATTAAAAGTTATAAAATATTCCGGAAGTATAAAATTGTATGGTATTGCAATTGACTATTATAATGACAGTTTATTGGAGGATACACCGTATCTAATGAATGAAAAGAATAAAATTGTGTATAAAGGTCTTGACATAGAACAGTATTGTTATATTTAAAAATATATTTATAAGACTATTATATAAATCAATAAATAAAATATGAAAAAAATAAGAATATTAATAAAAATTATAATAAATAATAAATAATAAAAAGTAAAAAAAAAAAATTAAAAATACAAAATAAAAATTATACACAGTAATAAAAAAAAGGGGGAAAATCGTATTGGGTATACTGTACAAAACATACAAGGTTGATTGAACGTAAAGGAACGTTATAATAACTGATGCTTAAGCAAAAATAATGAATTAGTCAGCAGTAGCGGACACCACATGTTTCGCTTTTAGATACGTGTGCACAGAAATAGTGTTAGTAGGCCAAATTATATTTTTAAGAGCTTTGAAAAGGATGAATGTTTGTATAGGATAATGGCAGATATTACCATTAGGCGTATATTAAGAAAATGTATAACGGAAAGTATAAGGAAATTATTATTATTATTCGAAATTAGTGTTAAAAAATGCATTTTATTTTATTTCAATTTGCATGCGCAACATGTGTGTTATTAAATATTCTTATATGTCAATCTTATATAAACTTCATATGTTTTAACATTGAAAAAATGTATTCTATTGGAAATAAAAGTAGATGGAATCCCTACAAAAGAGAAAAAAAATAAGTACGAATATTTCAAAGGCTAGGCATAATGGAGAAAAATAAACTTAACACACGTCTGGGATTCGAGAACTTACGGTTCTGAAAATCTGTAACAACATAGATTATCAAAGTCGCCGTCTCTCAAGGAAATTGTATTTCCATTTTACCTGCTTAAATGATTGAAAATAAATGACTTTTACCGTTGTGAAATTTCACAATGATGATTTATTGGTCACGTGTCTTGGTTTACAAGCGCGTCGGAACAGCTCCGGCTTGGGCCAGACCACTGTTTCACAATTCTATTACTTTTAAAAATAAATATACACTGATACCTATTGAGCTAGGTTAGTATTAATGTTCAGATTAAATTGTCTTTGTAATGTTGTATATTTTAACAAAAATCATTATTCGCTTATTTTTGCATTGCCTATCATTTCATCATTTTATCCTTAATATTATCATATTATCCTTAGTAATTTATCCTAAGAATTTAAAAATTAAGATTGATTTTGAAAATATACAGATGTATGAATATAGCAATTAACTATTTAGAACATTTTTTAGGTGAGTATGGTATCTAATTATTATCCCTTTTGTTAATATAGGCCTAAAGTTGTCTTGAGTTATAACGGTAAGAAAATGCCCAAGGTCATATACTCTCAAAATCTTTCTATGGGAAACATTACCCACACACGATCGCACACCCCACACCCTTTTCCAAGCGACGACCAAGTCAGCTATCCGGAGATCTGCTGTGAACATTTTGCTAATAATAAAGCACAAAAACATGCTCTGATCAAATTTTGTAGGCCTATATACGGGCAATGTTACTCACATCCTATATCAGGCCACGAAACTTAGATTCAGAACCGGGCCGGATTGTCCAGTTGGAGCGAGCAATTATTTTAATATATATTAATATATTAAAAGTATGATGTAAGTAAAGTATATATTGAACTACGTATGTTTATGAAAATAAAGTAGCTATATGTGTATCTGTATAATAATACGTTAGTAATCTATATTCCACCCCCGCAACCTAGACTCAGACATACCAGAATGGTATTCGACAGGGTACTATGGATTACTTCAGTCCCTAGAAACCTATAGTTAGGCCACTGTCTAAAGGGGCCATATTTCCAGAATTTGCTCACATCAGCTCCAACCATGTTCCACTAACTTTAAATATTGTGTCTACCAATGTACATGATAGGGAATGGTAAAGGCTCTGCGGTTTTAACAGCTGCCATTTCTGGACATGGAGCAATATTTCCAAAATGTTATCACCTCAGTCTCAACCATGGTTGGCCTCAAAGGAGTATAGATTCTACATCTATGCTAACTTTAAATCTTGTGACTGCCTCTTGATTGGAGGGGTGCTAGATCAGTAGGTTGTCAGTATATATTTCCGTGCATTCAGAGATGCCAACAAGTTGGTCACCAAGTGTGGACTGTGGAGAATTATTATCAGACTCCCACTCAATTTTAAAACCTGCTTCCGTGGATATGGGTAGCGTGTCTGCAGGTTAACAACCAAATTGTTAAGCCCACCCATCCACCTGTCTCTTATACACAACTAGATGTGTATAAGAGCTCACTATAATGGCCGGACCACTTGCAAAATGATTCCGACGGCTATGAGAATATAACCAAAGTACCTGAAAAAAAATTCATTTTCCTGGTCGTTAGAACTTACGTATGGATCTAGGCCTAATGATAAATTTCCTTAGTAGTTTTGTGTACTTCGTCTTTCTATGATGAAGAATAATTATAGTCTTCTATAGACGCTAATCGTGACGTTTAACATACCAGAGGGTAAGCGAGCAAATTGAGTAGAACCTCCAGTCATATTAATTGTAATCATTAACATTATCATAATCGTAACTATTATTATCATTATAATTCATAATTATCATCATCATCCATTATTATTTTATTATTATTATTATTATTATTATTGTTATTATTATTATTATTATTATTATTATTATTATTATTATTATTATTATTAATATTATTATTATTATTATTATTATTATTATTATTATTATTATTATTTAAAATTTACCTGAATTCTTCCAACTACTGTTAGATATCCTTCGGAGTTAAGTTTACCGAGATCTCTGAAAATAAAGATATGGGTTTAAGCAGAGATAATTGGCTAAAATTAATCAGAATATATATTTATTTACTTGTCAAAAAGAGATAAATTATTTTTGCTACGGTGTATTCGCACTAAATCCAAATTTTCCGATTTGGAAGGCTTATGAGTAAATTTCCCGCACGGTTTAAATCTTAACGGTACTGGGTTTTGTCTACAGGAGCTTGTGCTTTGTACAGATCATTTCATTAGTTAAAAAAAAAAGCCTTTTCAATGGAGAAAGCGTACCTGTTGTTAGCCATAGTAGCCTAGGTTAATACATTAGTCCGGCTTTATAAAGTTAATTATAAGATTAAATCAGGATTTTCAGATCAGAAGGCATATCAAATCAATCAAAAAATCGAATCAGTGTGTAAGCATAGAGACGATGGCGTTCAGCGCTTCGGAAACGCGGTCCAAACTTCGTTTCGGATCTGATGTGAATGCAGATATACAATAGCTTAATTGTCTGTTTATGTTTTCCTTCATTATCATCCGTAGTGAAGAAACAAACATATCCATCAGTATTTATGAATGATAGCAATGTGCTTTCAGGAGAAGACAGCTGACAGAGATACTGACGGGTGTTGTGAGAAGCTCATGATGGAAACACTATTGAGTGTACTATAGTAAAGCGTTCGATTGTGTTAAACCACTATGGCAAATAATGGTATCTGTAGCAGAGACCTCCAACGTATAACACATCTATATTGGAATCAAGCAGGAGCCGTTAAAACTGACCACGGAATCTCAAAGAAGTTTGGAATAAAGCATGGAGTCACACAAGGCTGCGTACTTTCCCCAAGTATGTTTAACCTTTATGTGGATAAGATCTTTAAAACAGTAGAAGAGTGTAAAGGAATAACAGTAGGAGGAATTAATGTAAACAACCTTAGATATGACACTGTCCTTCTGACTAGAAACGTAATAGACCTACAAAATTTTGTCCCTGCAGTTAATAAAGGGTTGAAGTATGGGATGCTATTCAATGTAACAAAAACCAAGGTCATGGTAATTAGTAGGCATGAGGATAATTATTCCAAGAATAATATTCAACTCAAAGGGAAACAACTCGAACAGGTTCCAAATTTGATTTATCAGTGATGGAAAAAGTGTTAGAGGTGAAAAGAAGAATATAAATCGCTCGCAGAGCTTTTGAGAATCTGACGAAAGTACTAACTTCAGGAGCATTAATTTACAAACAGGAAGTAGACTAACCCTCTGTTATGTATGGTCAACACTATTGTATTGAGTTAACATGGACTCTATCTACAACATGTATGAAACGACTGGAAAGTTCTGAAATGTGGACGTTTTCCACAATCCTCATTATCACAGAATTAGAAATACAGAAGTAAGAAATAAGAAGCACTTCAAAGAACATTATTGGAAGGGAGGATGAAAGGAAGTTGGGGGAGAGGTAAACCAAGGACTATGGGGATAGATAACATAAAGGAATGTTGTGGGATGAAGTATTGACAATGTGTAAGGGCAGCACAGTGTAGAGGTGAATGAAATTCCATGGTAGCTAACCTGCTTCGAGCAGAGGACACCGATAACGACAGCTAACAGGCAACACTACCAAAGAACCCGATTTTTAGGATCATCAATACATCAAAAACATGTTGCTAAAAACGCACAAAAATACGATAATATAAATATGGTAATTGCATGTACCGTTTTATCAATTAAAACTAGTAGAAAAAATCATGGGACGAATTTGGAATTGGACACGATTAATTTAAATGAAACAAGGTTTCGATTGGGAAGATTTTAGGCCTGGCATGTGTCAGTTCCGAAATGATAGTTGTATCTACAATGCAGATACGTATTGTTGCTGTTTTTGTTTTTTTTTTCTTTGTGTTAAACACGCCGGTCCCTCTAGCTTGGGCCTTAATAGGAGTATAATCGGTCGAGTATTTTCAATAACTCTCGCATGAGACTTTAGCCGGGCACTGCACTACGTCGTACGACGAGTATAACTCTGCTGCCTGTGATCGTTGCTGGAAAACGCGAAGTCGTCTGATGTTTGTTGGTTGCAGTCTTATTATGATAAAAACAATACGTTGCGCGCGCCATGGCGTTGCATTCTTCATATAATAATGAGCTTTCAATTAAACTACGACGGTAGAACGTAGAACGTAATGACGTCACTAATATTCATCTGCGCATGCGAAAACGTTAGGTTCGTAGAACGCCCGGTAGGACGGCCATGCATGAGTGATTCCGTTCTCGCGTAGTGTGGTGGAACAAATTGAAAGCTTCCTAATCGACCTTCCTAAACGACCGGAAGTCAGAGTGTCTGGCTTTAAAAGGATTGCAGTGGGTTCCCGGCCAGGGGCCAAGGCAATTTTTAAAATTGCAAATTTGTAATAATGACATAAATAAATAAAAAAAATAAACATATATAAGGGTAGTTATCTGGAATTTTTGTAATGTATTCGTCTTGGAGGGTAATAAGAAAACACATTTTTTCTGCTAGTTAAGTATTATTTTATGATATACTTCACTAATATCGTCACCGTTTTCACGAAGGACACAAACTTCACTTTAGACAAAAACAACGTTTTGAGAAAAACACGTTTTAACTGGACGACTTCACAAATCCATAAATTTCACTATTAAGATATCAAAATATATTTTACATAATATTATTAAAGATAAAGCATTAAGCAATTCAAATGTTCAATTTATTTTTCTTTTCTTAACTTTAATTAACCTGTTAATTAGTTTGAAAAGTCTGTGTCTGTTCGTGGAAACGTTAAGAATTTTCTCAGCATAGGTTGTGTACAGGTACAGCGAAGTTTGTGTCTCGTGAAAACGAAAATCTCATTTTACGCGCTGTACGCTCTCCGTAAGTAGTGTACCGTTATGCCTATGGAATTTAGGGAATTTAATATTTTTTTAACTAGCCCTACCCAAAACAGACCTCATGTACCAGATCACAACGTTAATAACACCACACGCGCATCTTCTGATAACCCATGAAAGTTTTGTCTCTTCGTGAAAACGAAAAATCCATTTTCTCTTTTGTGCGCAATGGTTAATGAGCTTAATTAGTGTAGTTGCACTCTTAACAATTAGGTGAAAAGGTAAAGTTCGATGTACATAACCAAAATTTTAAAAAAAATGAAAAGATATGATTTTTGAAGTTTGTGTCTTTTCGCGGTGTCGGTGACGATATAGAAAAACACGCAAAAAATTATTATTGTGAATATTAGGATTTTAAATTTGAATAATCGTTACTATAATAGTATTACAGTTACATATCAAATTATAGAGAACATTGTCTCGAAAAATATGCTTACCCTGTCTGGAACCAACCATCTTTGGTTACTACCTCATTTGTTTTCTTTACATCATCATAGTAGCCTTTGAAAGCAAATGGACTGCGGACCCAAATTTCTCCTGTTTTACCAACTTCTAAAGTAATCCCACTTTCATTAACGATTTGAACCTGAACCATAGTTAATGAATTTGAATAAGTACATTAATTTACTAAGACAATAACAATGTGTTTACATAATCATGTCATTCAGTAATAGCGAACATTGTATATTATTTTAGCAATGTAGTAATACTTATAATAATAATTCTGGATTTATTAGCGCCTCACATTGTTTGTCACAACCTCGAGGCACTTATATGGTAATGTTGGATTGTGCGTAGTAGCAGTAGCTACATTAACAGCAGTAGCAGTAGCAGAAAAAGCAGCAGTAGTAGTAGAAGTAGAATTAATTGTGGAAGCAGCAGTATTATTAGTAGTAGCACAGCAGTAGCAGTAGCAGCAGTAGCAGTAGTAGTAGTAGTAGCAGCAGCAGTAGTAGTAGTAACATCAGCAGTATAGCAGAACAGTCAGCAATCTCGTTCTAAATTTTCATTAGGCCTATTTAGACTATACATAATAGTGATGCAAATGTTGTAAAACATTTTAAAGGTTGCCTACGGTATGGGTAATAATAAGGTTTGATTAGTTCTACCTCGACGTGCGGAAACGGTTTACCAACTGTTGTATAAGTATCTGGCTTGTCGTCTACTCGTAAACAGCATACAGAATTTACTTCGGTATGTCCGTAATCAATCTATAAAAAAAGAGGAAATTAACTGGTTATGTCTCAATTAAATATATAATCAGATAGAAGCGAACAATTACTATACGCAATGTCGACACAAGATAAAGAGCTTTGGATGAAGGTGTTAAGAATTGATTGCTGAGGGGATATTTTTGTCGGTTAAAATCCTTACCAGCGCACAAATGCCAAGTGTTTTCTTCAAGTGAGTGACAACAGCCGCAGGAATAAGTGACCCTCCGCAAAATCCTTTGAGACGTAAAACAAAACATGATTCTGTATTCATTTTATACAAAGAGTATGATAGCACAATACGTTTTTTCTAGATTTGTATTAAAACCATTTTACAGGGTTCCTTTATTCGTGCCAATTAGCATAAAAATTCCACTTGTTGTTTTATGTAATCCAAGCAAGTTATCACATTCCGTTTTTTTTTTTGTTTTTTTTTTATTCCAAAAAAAATTATTATGGTATTTATAATGGAAGTTTTTGTGTATTTTTTATGTTATTTGATGTTTTTCGTCCAGGGCGTTTTCCCTCGGTTTCGACTTCGAGTCTATTGAACCTATTATTTTGCATCTGCTTCTTTTTGCGATGTTTTTTTTTTGTGAGTCACAATAAACTTTATTAAAACTAAGGCAGACCAGTACATTTTGAGGTATGGATATATTGTTATGATTGTCTTCAAGCAACAATCAACCTCGTATTTTGTTTTCTTGTAACTATATATTTCATTTGTTACTACATCATTTATAACTGTATTTGCATAAATGATAGCTATATAGTAGGGGTAAAAGGATATGCGTTGTTTAGAGGGGAAACAGAACATTTTTTTCTAGTAGAGATCAGTGTTTCTACAGACGCCTTTTACGATCATTTGAAGAACGCATTCTAGTTCGTGGTAGTTATTTTTGAGATAGGATTGTGTTTCGAAAGAAACTCCGGCAATCGGACCTCTCCCTGTTCTAAAATATTTGCTAATAGTAGCTATAGCATTAGTATAGACAGATCATTACTTTAATGTAATGTCTACGCACCAAAATTAATGTATATGTTTACCTGCTTTTAACGACGATAAATCATACTTTTCGTTAATAGGGCTGTAGGCCAGATCAATTATACCATTTATCATTAACATGAAAGAGGTACACCTAAAACAAATAAAAAAGCAAAGAAAATGAAGCTGTTAAAAAATTATATAAACACAAAATAGTACACACACATCAATAACTGTATTCAAAGATGTCACTCATCTAGCAGGACTGGAGAAAGTAAAATCTAGTTGACGTCGTTCGGACATTTGAGTCTCTGTTGAATAGTCATTGCATAAGCTGTCACCAACAAACATAGTGCTTTATTATTAGTTCAAGCTATTGTCCAGGTTCTGGTTGGGAAATCCGACCTCATACGGTTTTCTACCTTGTTAAAAATTTAATAGTTTTTACGTATACACTTGTAGGCCTATCTAACAGTAAATTTGTCAATCTCCGCTTTTGAATATACAATTAAGTATTAATACAATGTAAGATTTATAGGCCTAAGATAATACATATTAAAGATTATCTAATAATAAGACAGACAAAACTAATATTAATTATGATGCACAATAACATATTTTTATATCACGGTAATCCCAAGCTAAATCATGGTTGTCATGGTGGTTAATGAATATCTGTAAATAGTTATTGAGTTCAAGTAGGCCTATATATATATATATATATATATATATATATATATATATAAACATTGGCAAGGTTTTTATTTGTGCGGATTAATGATTCGTGGATATTAAGTCTACTTCTAAATGTGTGCACCGGTGTTTCTCCAATGTATGTATCGTGATCACATGCGTTACATATTATAACATAGATAACGTTAGACGAGTTGCGGGAAAGAGGAGGGTGAATTTGTGATTGGTGATCATAGAAGGTGGGTTGTCTTACAAGTGTTGTATATATTTGTTAAGTTTAAGATGGGCAAAGTCGTTTTAATGGTGCTGGTGTCGATCTTAGTGGAAGGGTGAAATTCAAAAAGTGAGGGGGTGGGTTCGCATGCGGGAAGTCAGAGCGGGAATGTAATGAAGTTTTGTGTATTTGGGACCTAATGAGATCGATGGGATAACCAGCTTTCAGAAGGAAACATAATAAATTACAAATATGATGTTCATAGTCTATTTAGTCGGAACACAAATTGCATGCCTTTCGGTAGGTTTGGTTTAAAGGGACGTAGTGATTTGGTTATTGTTAAGAGATAAAGGGCAGGGATACATGAGCTTGGTATAATGAAAAAAGGTTATATGAGGGTGAAACGAATTGGCATGGGCTACAACGAACTTAAGTGTATCGGCAAAATGCGGCCATATGATAATAATGGTAACACAGTGGTTTGAGATGAAACGGTGAAAAAAAAAACACCTTGTACAATGCATTTTTGGAATTACATATTCTTTACCAAACATTGATTAAAATAAATAATTACCTTTCAATTTGAACAGCCTGAACAAATTTCTCAAAAGAGTACATCGGTGATGGATACACAGATGTCGATCCTAATACTAGGGGACCAACATGACCAAAAAGAAAACTTGGAGCGTACGCTGTGTTGCCCGCACAAGCTAATATGTTGACCTTAAATAGAATAAACATAACAAACGTTAAACAGATTTAAATTCGTTACCGACGAATTTAAGGTGATATGCAAAATCGGATTGTTTTCCATAGCGAGAAAATGTTTAAGTGCTTAAGGTGACCTGAAACATGCTTTAAATTATTTAAAAAATAATGTTGAGAGGAGAGGATTTAAACCATTACCGACGCTCGTGCAGACGGTACGGTAATGGCACACGAAGTTGACCCTTGATATGCAGTCGGCTCGTTTTACTGTTGGAAACCAGTCTTCTGTCCTCTGACAGGTGTCGATATATAATAATCATAGAATTTATATAAATATATTTAAAAAAAAAGAAAAAAAGAAAATTAGGTGGTTAGAAAAAAAAAACTATATCGTTTTAACAATGATGACCTCATCAAAATAAAATTTAAAAAAAAATGAAAGAACATTTTCTGAGCTGTACCATACTGGAATCTTTGAGACGATCGGTCAAGAATAAGCAAGATACGCTCAAATGCGTACACAATTTATGACATCATATAAATAAAATGAAATAAATTGTTTTCAACACACAAAATATAGTAAATCAAGTTGAAACATACAATATAAAATTTGAAAAAGAAAGAAAAACAATTCATTTTGATCATGATGACGTCATAAAAATTAAAAACATTTTTAAATTCACAGATTGTTATGCTAAAGTTAATAATTAAAAAAAAATGAGTATTGTCCAAGAAAGGCTAATCAAAATCAATATATTTTCAAGTGAAATAAAACAATGGTTTCACTAACTAGGTGAAATATTTATGTAGGCCTATTTAAAATAATTTTTGTTTTCTGAATGAACTTGAAATTCTTGGTTTTGATGTACATTCTTCATGAAGTTAAAAATTATAAATAATAATATATTGTAGGCCTTTTACATTATAAATAATGAACTTGCAAGTATTTTTTTTAAATATTACAGGATATACAGTAGCCTTAGTACTAAGTACATCTTTATTATGAATTCTTATTGTTACAATTTAAGTCAAAAATGATGGTTTTTAAATGACAATAAACCCCCATAAATTTCGAACCTTTCTATATATCAACAACATATCAAGGAGTTGTTATAGTGACAATAATGCAAAGTATACTAACTTTCCACTTTCCATAACAAAAAAATAGAAATAGAAAAGCCCCGGTGAAATATAGCATTTAAATATAAATCCCAAAACTGAGCAGAGATTTGTGTGTAACCAGCAACTACTACTATTGTAACTCCCAAATAACTTGATATTACCACGGGGGCAAAGTGGGTCAGTCTGTCAAGATTGAGTGGAGTGGGAATAAAGTGATGGATAGCTATTTAGGAAAATCTTAATCCAAAGTTGAAAATTAAGCATGTCACTGTCAGTACAGAAAATCCTTACAAAGTTTTTGGTATGTAATATCTAATGATTTACTTAACAAAATATTTTCGTGTGATGTTAGACCGGCAATTTTAACCGCCCACCAAGCGGTTTTACTTAAGCTATCTTTTTGAAAAGAAAAGCGTGTACCAGGTCTTTGGAAATTTAATTCCACGCATATATTAGACCTGGATTATGTTAAAAAATATTACAAATATAATTTTAAAAAAAATAAAAAGAATGTATATTTTGATCAACTCTTTAGATGGGATTTAATGTAAAATCAAAGAATTTTCAATTATTTATGGCAAAAAAAAAAACTGCTTATAATAAAGAAATGCTTAAAAAAGAAAAAACATAAGAAAATCAAATAAAAATTTTCAATGACAAACTTATTTTTTGTCATATTGAAAATATGGAAAAGGAATTAGAAATAAAAAATACAGAACTCGAAAAATATTACAAACATAAAGCAAAGGGCCCAGATACGTGCAAAAAATAAATGGATTAAACAAAATGAGAAAAACACCAAATATTTCCTTGGACTTGAAAAATCGAGGAAAAAAAGCAAATAACTAAAATAAAGGATTCTGATGGTGTCGAATTACGCAAACCATTAGATATTCTAACTGAACAAGTCAAATTCTTTTCAAACCTTTATAACATTGACGAGCTCACGAACCTCAAAATCGACGAATATCTTAAAAAAGTGGAGCATTTAAACATAGTAAAGACGAAAAAAATGTCTGCGAAGGAGATATTACAATTGAAAAATGTCAAAAGGCACTAAAATGTATGTAGTTTGGAAAAACATCCGGAAAGGACGGCCTTACTTTAGAATGTTATCGTTATTTTTGGAACAATATTAGCGAGATACAATGCGAAGCAATTAATTATGCACACACAAACCAAACATGATGTCACACTCTCAAAGAGTAGGAGTTATTAATATGATACAGAGAAAAGGAGATAGACATGATCTAAATAATTACAGGCCCGTAATTTTATTAAACTTAGATTATAAGATCGTAGCCTTTGCGCTAGCTAACAGAGTTCAAGACTTCATTAATTAAATTGTAGATACAGATCAAAAGGGATACATTAAAGGTCGATTTGGAGGAGAAAAAATCCGACTTATCGATGAAATATTGGAATACACAAAAACAACAATTGCCGATGGTGCTCTCATTTCTTTAGATTTTAAAAATGTTTTCTTGATTCTTTAAATGTTGGGTGCAAACACTATATACAAATACCGAATTCTGTGTGACAAACAATGGTAGGATGTTCTAATCATTCGTTATGCAGCGTGTAATCAGACAAGGTTGTCCCCTGTCTGCACCTCTGTTCAATATTGTTGTCGAAATAATGGCCACAAAAATTCGTAATGACGAAAATATTAACGGAATCAAATTGCCTTTAAAAAATCAAAATAACAAACGTTAAGTGAAAAAAGCACAATTATTTGTTAATACAATAAACAGCATAGATTGCAGCTTTAAAATGGTTGAGCAATTTTGTAAAATTGCAAAACTAAAATAAACATTGGGTTGATGTGCCCCTTAAATTCCTTGGGGTATATATTGGCTATGATAAAAAACATTGTATTGAGAAAAACTGGGACGAGAAAGTACTAGAGTTTGAAAAAGAACTTGAACAATGGGGAAAGAGAAATTTAAGTGTGTATGGTAAATGAAGATACAAAATGATAGGTGGAAGTTGAGCAGCAAATACCGTTGTACTATCTACAACAACGGGTACAACAGATGTTTACTGAAATGCAACCAACCTTGATTATATAAAACAATTCTATATATACTCTAATACCCAGATTTTATATTAGTATCTTGCGTTCATTGTGTAAATTTAATAATTCCTCGACTGAAAACATTACGGTAATAATTATAAAAAATGTGTGTATCCAATTTATCTGGATGAATAAAAATATAGTTTTAAAAACAAATCATTACTCTCTAGACCATGGGTTAAATCGGGTTTTATTAAAATCAAAGACATTGTGAAGAGTAACAGATTAGTTAAAGCAAATGAAGTAATTGAAAAATTACAAATAAAAGCACAATTTGATTTCGCATTGGAAAAGAATATTGTTTTGGACTTAAAAACGATACACGTATACGAAACTTGAGTCTCTGGATTTGTACATTGACCGTTTATTCATAGACCTCTGGTAAAAGCCTAAAATAGAACATAACATAACATCTTTGAACAAATCGTTATGAAATAGAGGTTCAAGCGTAAGTAAGGTTAGACTAGGTTTGATTAACATGTCGTGACGGCAACAGAACTGGGCGTTATTATTAGCACTACAGTACTGGTATGATTTCACCCTAGTTTTAATGGCCTAGATGCAAGTAACATTTTATATATATTGAAGTATAAATACATTTGAAAAAAAAAACTAAACTTACACGGTTACCCAAACTCAATCAAATGTTCAAAAGTCCAAAATGAACAAACAGAAATACAAACCATTTTGTATCAACTTAGTTAGGCCTATCTCGAATGTTCTCTCCCTGTTGCTTCCACCTTTTCCCTTTTTCTGGGGGGACTATCCTATATATGGAGTGCCAAAGTCCAATTCAAATATTATCAGCGTTACCATTGGAATGGAAACGCTTAATTCGTGATTCCAACTTGGCTGAAAGAACGTGCAACATAGTAATAAATTCAAATTAGCGCTATTGTATGACTAGTAAACAAATATATAATTGTATTGTTGCTAGTTATTCCGAAGAACCTTGTCGAAAACATTCGAAATGGGAAATTATTAACAACCAAAACATTGTATGAAAGACAGTCTAGTTAAGAAATGTCAAGTTTATTTTAGGAAAAAAGCTTGCACATTTTAATTTTAGATTTCTGCATTGTATAATATCGACAAGGTCTCGACTTTCAAATGGAGCTAATGATCGTTGTCTATTTTGTAATGTTAAAGAAGACAAATATCATTTATTATGGGCGTGCAAAAAACGCCAGATACGTATGGAAAAACAATAAACGAAATCATTTAACCAGAGTTTGGTTACAAGGCCAATTTTTATTATATAATCTTAGGTACAGAAAACCACATTATATACTATTGCATGTTCTTATTTATACAAGGCCGCTGTCCTTAAAGCAGCGGGAAAATTAAAAGCCATAAACACTTTACTTTCATCTGAAATGTATGTAAGGCCCACATTATTCAGAAGACTGCTATTAGGTTCATAAAATAATAATATGTTGTCTGTTACCATTATTAATGTTATTGTCGTTATTACAGTATTGTCAGTTTAAGTGACAGTCGTGAGTAACGAATTATTCAATACGTTATTGGATGATACGACAACAATATAACAACCTTTGAATTTGGAGAATCGCCTCAAATTCATTTGCGAATAATAAGTAAAAAATATTTTTAAAAATAATAAAATTTATTAAAATCCATATATTTTAAACCGGATTCACAAAATTGTTGGTATTCTAATTTACTATCTGCAATGAGGTTTCTTCGAAGATCTAATGAATGAACACATGGTGTGAATGATTTGAATTAGAAGAAAAATGTCTTCACTTCATTATAAAAAATTAATAAAAATAGAAATAACAAAATTAAAAATAAATGAAAATGAATAAAAAGAAAAATAAAATATTAAAATTGATTTAAAAAAAAACAAAAACAAGGTATTGTACACCGAAAGTATAAAATTTGATGGTATTGCAATTGACTAATTATAATAACAGTTTATTCGAGGATACGGCGGATCTTATGAATGAATAGAATACATAGAAGAATAATGCCTTAACTATAAATATGTATATAGGTCTATATAAATAAATAAATAAAACTAAAAAAAAGGAATAATAAAAATGAATAATGAAAATATAATAAAAAAAAAAATCATAAATAGTATATTCGTGATTCATTGAATCGTATATACAAAACATACAAGGTTGATGGAACGTAAAGGAATATTATATTAACGAATGTTTAAGCAAAAGTAATGAATTAGTTAGACGTAGAGAACTGCCACAATGTCATGTTTCGCTTTTAGATACGTGTGCACCAGGAATATTGTGAGTAGGCCAAATTATATTTTTAAGTGCTTTGATCAGGATGAATTTGTGTGTAGGATAGTAGCAGATATTAACCTTAGGCATTTATTAAGAAACTGTATAAATGAAAGTATAAGGAAAGGTGTATAACAACTGAATTATACGAAATGAATGTTAAAAAATATAAATTAAAAAGCAAAACACTGGCTAAAGACTGGCAGCTCAAAATTATACGTAACATTAAAAAAATCATTTTATTTAGTTGAAAATCAATATTTATCCATCAATTATAGTGACACATCGTACAATTATCAATTTATTATTTTAATTTTTATATCATTTGTATAATGTCAAAATTGTGTGCATTCCAATAGATTGCACCTCGATATGAAATGCTACGTTTTGTAAAACTTGTGTTTGTTTTCAAAATGTTACTTTGTAAATAGATGGGCTCCTGTTTCAACAGTCAAATCTGACAAACCAAACCTTTCCGCTGACATTGTACCGTCATGTAAGACTAGCAAAATGTATTTTTATGAGCACTGTCTGTTAATACACTAACTTTGAATTACCCATGTAAAGTAAAGAATCACAATGAACAGGAACTTGGCGGCAGACAAATCGGGGTGATGCTAATACTGCATGACTTGAAAAGAAGGCTATTGACGAAACACGATGATCAGAACATAACAAGGAGACAGAACTTGGCGGCATATCCTGTATTATTTGCAGGTCACTCACGATGTATTTAGCACACTTCTTTGGCTCACTGCTGTTTATTATTATGTAAAATAAGTAGGCTTACGAATGTTATTGACCTTATAGACGTATTGAAAAATAACCCAAATTTACTTGTGTTTACCTCTATTATGATTTAGCATTGGGCTTCTTCTAGCATGGGTGATAAATTTGGCATCAGGACTCTGCACTCCTTAAAATTTCAACATGTCTATGACAAAAGATTTTACTTCTTCTTGGCTTTAATGGTTCATTTAGCAGACCTAATAAGAATTACATTTTTTCGACCTCCATAACCTTATAGAATGATTAAAGTTTACACTCATTATTTTCCACTCTTCCAAGCCCAACTCACATGTCTACAACTCAAAAACCCTAACCTAAACCAGTAAGAGGAACACAATCCTAGATAAATCATATAAGAAAAAATCACCAAAAGCAACAAAAAAAAAATCATAGTGGTAGAGACTTTAACCTTCCTGGATGGGATTGGAAATTCCACTCATGCAAGCCTCATTGAACATATCCAGCTATTCGTATTAGAGTTAATGATTTACTATGCGAAAACGGCCTCACGCAATTGAATAACCAAGAAGAAGAAATAATGTTCTTCAGATTTCAAGATTAAATAATTTCAACACCTCATTTCGATTAAAACTGAATTGCGAGTATGTTACAGTACATTACAATTGTGAATAAATACATATAAATCAACAATGATGACAATCAATAATGGCAAATACAACAATAACAATACTTAACACCTAAAAATACTACATTAAATTTGAATTCAAAAACATGTAAATATATAATATAACAAAGTCCATATCAATTGAGCAAATCAAATAAATATCATATTGTTATTATTTTATTGTATTTTTATTATAATTATTATTATTAGAATTAAAAAAACATTATAGAAATATAAAATATTTTAAAAAGTACACAATCAAATAAATGAACTGGACAGTATCTGTATCTCAATCGCAATATAAATTGTTACACATTTTATTGTTATCGTTTTATTATTTTTATTATAATTATCATTATTTTGTTTATTATTATTATTCCTGAAATTTAAAAAAATAGAGACATAGAGTTTAATAATCTTATAAGTTTCTTCATATCTCATACTACAAAGAAGTTTCATACAGTGTGTAGAATTTCTTTCTTTAAAATAATGCTTCTTGACCTCTTAATAACAAACCGAGGTCAAATATGCAGAGCTGATGTACTACCTGTAATAAGTGATCACAAGATCAACTTACCCGAAACCAATTCAAACGCTGCTGAAGCATTATAGATTTCCATCAAACAACACCTCTCAGAAGAAAATGTATAAAATGACAAAGAAAGAAAATAAACATTTTAAGCATTTAAAGCTAGTAAAATGCATGGTCATGCAAAAGATGAGGAAAAGTGCAACCTCCTGAAGGAATATTTTAAATATATAGAGGATATAATCTCACCCAAACAGACCAGAATGAGTACCGACCAATGAAGAGTTATTTGAAATTCATCTAGAATAGAAAGAATGATCATATTGGTGTATCTGACTAACAAGACAATGGAAAATTAATAACCAATGGCGGCAGAATTATTGAACAAAATGTTAAATTCCGTGTTCAATACAGAAAGATGTCACATCACCCTTTAAACCTACCCTTTCAGAAATGCCAGATACCATAACTAATGTGGGAACTATCGCCAAACAACTGCAACAGCTTTGCCCGGAGAAAGCAAGCCAGATAACTGTACCTTAATAGAGCACTTAAAGAACTAGCTCAGAAAATTATATTCCTACTTTGTAAAATATTTCATTGTAATTAAATTAAAAACTGGAACTTACAATTATTAACGTTAATTGACATTACGTCCAGCTCCAGTTGGATCACTATGCATTTTAATACTAAACACTTACTGGATGAATGAAAACATTCACAAATTACTTTGTAAAATTTACATGAAATCACTGAAACTTCTGAGGTACCCATGTACTGGAGACGGAAAAAAAGGGATGCAAGTACGATACATTCAACTACAGACCCATACCAGCATAGCATCCAAGATTATGAAACATGTAATAACAAGCAACATCAAGAATCGCACCAATCATCACAACATACCTCAGCAATATGCCTTCAGAGACAAAGGAAGTTGTGAAACGCAGCTACTAGATTTTGTCAATGAAGTCTTCCACACCATGAAAGACAGCAAACAAACAAATATTTGTATACTTGATTTTTAAAATGGTAGATGGTAGACAAGTTTTAATATCAACGTCTCATCACAATCACAATCATTAACTGGTATGGCAAAGTAATAATCTTGATAGCATCATTCCTCACTGATTTTTAAGAACGTGTAGTTTTAAATGCTGTTCCTCTGCTGATGTTCCAGTTTTATCCGGGTAGCACATGGGTCAGTTAATAGACCTTGTCTTTTCATGTATACCTTATATCCACAATTAGCCTCTTTGCCGATGGCACCATCATATATAAAGAGATCACTAACAGCAAAGATGCAATCAATTTCCAACAAGATTTGCCCCTGCTTGACAAAACGCAACTTGTAGATGCAATTTCATCCAGTCAAATGACAAATATCTACCATCAGCAGAAGAGTAAATTAAGTAAAACATTCAAAAGCCCTATACTATCAATAGTGCCAGCAACAAAAAAAGCATGTTGACAATGTGAAATATCTGGGAGTAAATATCACAAAAGATCTACGCTGAAATAACCATATTGACATACTTACATCTAAAGCCAACTTAAATTTTAAGGCAAAATATCAACAATATAAACTTGAAAGATCTTGCAAATAATTCACTTGTGCGTCCACTATTAGAGTATGTGCAATTAGTAGCTGACCCACACTCAAGGCAGCTTTCCAATCAGATTGATTTAAGGAATTTCTAAAGTAAAATTAAATATTATAAACCAATCACAAATACCACTAGAGATTTGGTAGTGAAATCAAGGAGCCTTTAGAGGTAAAGTAACCGAAAATTACATCTCAAAGAAAGGAGTCTAGAAATTTAGGATTTTAGAGTAATATAACATCAGTTTGATTCAAGTAACCGACCATAGAAATAAAGCAAAATTAAAAATATGAGGTAAAGTATTGTATATATATGCGATTGAGAAGCATTGATTGAACACTAGTTAAATAGGTCGACTCACATACCGAGAAAGGATATGCATAAACTGGGTGATGTTGCACCAGTGAATTTCCGCATAACCATATCCCGCAAAAAATGGTTTTGACGAAATAGAATTGCCAATTACATACATTATTTTCTCTGCATAAATTATGCACATATTATATTTGAATCACATATTATTTTAAAATCAAAATCATTAATCTATAATATTTTATCAATGTTATTAGTCGTCTTCATATGTACAGTAAAAATAAAACTGTCAACGAAAGTAAATTTGATTTATGGTGCTTCCAGACAGTTTACTCTTCGATCACAATAACGCTACGAAATACTAAGTCCCAGGAGATAGTTATATTAGCCTGCTTCGAACTGAGAGGAAATATTCATTAAGGCAGAATACTATACATAAATTCATCATGTATGACACAGTGGCAGTCATACTCTTCTGCATGAAAAAAAGTATAATAATAATAATAATAATAATAATAATAATAATAATAATATATTTCAATGGTCAACCAAGCGTAGATTAAGTTTTATATAAAATTTAAAAAAAATTAAAATAATAATTTTAAATACTGCACAAACTGGTATGGCACTCCTCGGAGGAAAATGAGCTACTGGAAAGAAGCATTCAATTATGAAGTTGGCTCATATGAAAAAGAAAAATGTATGAAGAAGTTGCGTCCATATCGTTCAGTAACAGTCAGTAAATCTGTCCAAATATTTTTTTCGATTATTTGCCTGGAAGGACACACACACAGACATACAGGCAGACACACACACACAGATGTGCGCTATTGCAATACCCTCGCCTCTCCAAAGTCTGTTCAGTAACAAAGAGATATGATAATAATAGTACAGTAAAAAATAGATAAATAATAATAATAATGATAATAATAATAATAATAATAAGAATGAAAGTTCTCGAATTAGAACATGCATTTGTTTAGCATCGAGAAATGTCACGTGAACTATCTATAATTAGTCACTCGTCGTCAATCATTTTTCAGAGATATTGGCAAAAACATGCTGAAATATATTTTCAAAGTTAAAACAAAAATCTTTTTATAATTATTTAATGGTTTCTGCTTGAGAAATTCCTTAAAATAATTTCTCGATTACTGTTTTTTTTACAGCTGCATATTTAAAATTCTATATATTCTGTAACTTCGGTGATCATTTAAAAATGATTACCGTATGTGGCCATATTTTTATAGCCCCGTTTACTGCTTGTATTAACTAAAAATAAGTGTACTTATTTATTTATTTTTTCAAATGAATGGTTTGGCTTGTCTTTGCCACACCGTATCTGATTACTTAGATTACCGTATTTATTAGAATAAATGCTTACTTCAATTAAGGGCAAGGTGAAGTATGTATATGATAAAAAGTATATGTGTGTATATGTATATATAATATACATATAATTCTGAATAGTGATGTACGTTAGAAGATGCGTTGAAATGATTTTAGTCAGCGATGGTGGACTGACCCTTATTAAGTGCAATTGAGTTCTAATTTTTATGTTTTTGTTGTTTTTGATGAATAAAAAATATGAACAAAAAAATAAATGAAACAAGGGAAAGAAATAAAGGTGGGTCAAATACTCACAAAAAGAGAGATAGAAAAAAACGAAATAACATAATTTGACAGTAATTATGTGTTGTAATTCAACATAGTAAAATTAAGGGGCATTTGTTTTAGTATATAAGTATTAATTTTACAAAAAAAAAAAACAATAAACGCCTGCATTGAAACCATTCTCAACAATAAACGCACTGGGAGTTTATTCGAATAAAATACATTAATTGACATTGATATGAAGTCTAACGGCTAACAATTTATGCAGAAGTGGTATGGAAGTGAATGAAATATACCTGAAATTAAAGTGGAGGTCGGTTTTCTTTTTTGTGTAATAATGTAATAATAACACAGCCTCTGCAATGGAACAGACACTAGACTTTTCTGCCCGAAACTATTTGATTAAATATGGTGGCAGATTTACTGAAAAACTTTCTTACCTGATTGTCAAAAATTGTTGGCAACATCTCCGATCCATTTATCATTTGAAAAAATGAATATGCCGCTAACTTTGGTATCCCAGTGGTACCCTACGATATCGTTACAAAGATAATTAGTAAACTTAAATCTGCATTTGCATAATGTGATTTCGAACTATCCTGTTTAAAAATTATTTAAGCAATATTACGAGATATTAGAGAGCTTTAGATTTATTAACATATTTTAACGTAATAAACGCACAATTATTGGTAATAAAATGTTTACAATGGTGGTCATTTTGAAATTGCTGGGTACTCCCTTCTAAATGAAAAGATTTTCACATACTTTTTATATTCAATGTTCTCTATTCTACAACGTATCCCATTTTTTACAAAATATAGCAAAACAAAATGCAACCAATCAAAGTTCCTGCAAGGATGTTAAACATGAGATTAACTGTCATAGTTAACAATGCAAACACAATATAAAAGTAAACCAGTGATTAGGTAAATTGAGGAATAAAATTAAATAATAAGAAGAAATATTATTGGTCTATTTGATATTGTACTTGAAATCTTTACCGATGTCATGGCCATAAAACTAACGTCATCAATTGTGACCTTTCGAGCTGCTTCGCAAACTTTTTCCTCACATCCACGAACAGATATACATTCAAAAGAGATTGTTCCACTGCAAAAAAATGTTTCACAAATTATAGAAATATATAGGCAACCTGATATGGCTAAGTGTTTGTTTCAATTTAAAGGTGTCTAAAAAAATATACGCACCTCTGGTTGTTCGCACCAGCGGCTATGACCATTTTCAAATTTGGAATGCTGAAAAAATATATATTACATTTGTAGTGATACAAATTTGATAAGCAACAGCTAAAAAGTAAACAACAAATTATAATTATTCGTTTGCAAAATGACACCACAATCCAACCACATTTTTCTGATCCTCTCCTCGTACCTAATATAGACAGGTACCTGACCTAAGTATATCCTTGCAAGTTAACTTCGGGAAGTGGAGTTTTTAAATCATAAAAAATACTGTAACCACGAAGATAACAATGCAATTACACATTGTGGTACCGATTGGAAAGTATAATACATACTCCAAGTATTGAAATACACGCCATCGTGTTGGGATTCAATATTTCGACATTAATTATGTCATCGTCAGGAATACCGATTGGTTATTTAAAAACAATACTTCCATCTATTTCGAATTTCTAGTTAATGATATTCATTACATATTGTTTTAAATTATCACGACCCCTATAAAGCCTTACTTTGTAAATGTTCCAAGTACATTGTTAGCAAAAATTTTTACTTACTCAATCGAGTGTAGGTTATTAACTGTACTAGTATTTAGCTCCGCTATCATTGTACATACATCTGAGTAAAGGGTTTCAGGACTGCGAGTTATAAAAAGTGCCTTACAAGATGTCTAATGAAAATAATAAAGCGTATCGTCAAATCTTATGTGTAATAATAATAATAATAATAATAATAATAATAATAATAATAATAATAATAATAACTAGAGATACTATGTTCAATAGAACATGAACCCAGTCATTTTTTAAGAGATAACCACTGTGACCTTTAATCTCAACCTGTGAACACCCCATGTTTGCTAAAAGTCTATCTAATGCAATTGGTCCAATCGTTAGTCACTAGAAATACTTGATAATTTTCACTATAGTGACCCTTGTGGATTTTTACCTATAGATGAAGAGTAGTTTTTCATGTTTAGAAGGTCCTAACGATCATTCCTAGTAAATTCGAGCTCAATTGGGCTATTTTGAAAATTTTACCCCGATGAACCCAATGTAACCACTGATGCCAGACAGGGGTGTAGGAGGTGTCACTAGTTCTTAATGGTCAAATTTGATTGAATTCGGTTCAATCGTTTGCCATTAGTAACATCTTCAACCTTTGACCTATGAACTTTGACATATGGGGTAAAGAGTATTGTTTGTGTTTAGAAGGTCCTAAGGATCATTCCTGGTAAAGTTGAGCTCAATTGGGCTATTTTGAAAATTTAACCCCGATGACCCCTATTTGACCCCTGATCCCAGACTGGGGTGTAGGAGGTGTCGCCAGTCATTAATGACAAAATATGATTGATTTTGGTCCAATGGTTTGCCATTAGTAGCATTTTGAAATGTTACTAGAGAGAACAAAAGAATAACCCTTTAATGACCTTTGACTATAAATCGCTGAACACAATAAAGACCCTACCTTATGCCAATACATATGTACCTAGGACAAGACTGCTATGTTATTTGTGACAGAAGTCTTTTATTCTTTTTTTGAAAGTTTTTTACCCTAATGACCTGTATGTGACATTTGACCCCAAGCAGCGAACACCCCCATGTATGAGAGGTGTCGCCGTTTATACTAACCAGGTTTGGTTGAAATCGGTACAACCGTTTGGCACTAGTAGCGTTTTGAAATGTTGCCAGAAAAAAGATAAAACTTACCCCTTAATGACCTTTGACCCCTTTATCCCTGAACAACCTATAGACTCTGCCTTATGCCAATGTGTATGTGCAAAGGACAAGACTGTGCTACGTTATTTGTGAGACAAGTATTCTTTTATACGATTTTTGGTTTTTTGACTCTAATGTCCCTTATGTGATCTTTGACCTCAAGTTGTAAACAACACATAAATGGGAAGTGGCACCGGTCCTACTGACCAAGTTTTAATTAAATCGGTCCAGTGGTTTGCCACTAGTAGCCTTTTAAATTGTTGCCAGAAAGAAAGAAAGGAGGAAGAAACTGCTAAGAAACAGAACCCAGTCAGCTGCTGCTGACTGGGTAACAACAACAGCAATAACTGGACTTACTATGTCTGTTTGAACAACAGAACATAGCTTTTCCCATTGTTCTAATGAGAAATGAAGTTGAAATTGCAACAAATGAAAAGTCGTTAATAGGTATAAAGTGTAAAAAAACAAAACACGGAAAACCAATATAATGTTAAGAAAGTGGAAAAAACGAAGTGAAAAAAAAACGAAAACCAAGTTACTCCGACCTTATTAGTGAGACTTGAACTTACTGCAATGGTAATATACTGTAACATATAACTATTGCGCACAACATGAGCCGATCTTCAATAGGAAAGTGCATTTTTAGTTCATAGCGATTCAATGAATAAAAGCAAAAATTGTTAAATGCATATAGTTTTGAATTTAACCTAGCCTGGATTAAGCGCTTTAGAAACCCCAAATTGCGTTTAAATAATTTAATCAACTGTCAACAAAAAAATTTTTAAATAGTCCTCATGTCCACACCATACTGTAGATCGTCACCAAACTTGGTTCATTTCTTCATTTCACTATGAAAAACTATTCTGCAGAGTTTCATATTTTATCGATTTGTAACTGGGACGATTTATTAATGACCCTCAAATTTACACCCTGACCTGGATCATCCCCTACATTTCTTTACTCGACCTTGACAATATTATACAAGTTTTAAATTATACCCATTGATTTTTTTAAAGAGATATTTAGGTCAGGGTCCTCAAAAACTGAAATGACCTCCACAATTACACCACTGACTGATTCGTCATCAGCACATACTAATTTCGTCCTTCTAACTTGGTTAAAATTTTTCCGAATATTTCATTCAGATCAGTTGATTAAATATGTGGTTTGGGACGTTTTCCTTTAAATGGTCTTCAGAACCACACCATAGTACGGATCGTTACAAAAATGTAATCATTTCTTTTACAAGACCTACAAAAAGTATTAAACAATGTTACATTTAGAACCATTGTCATTTTTTACAGAGATATGTACGTATGTGTCCTTAAAAATGTTAAAGACCCTGAAATTTACACCCTTAACTAACACATAAATTGATTGATTAAACTTTTCTACAAGTTGTATTCACATCAACTGACCGGTTTTTGAAGTATCTGGTGTAGAGAGTTTGACCTTAAATCACTTTAATTAGTCCTAACATGCACACCCCACCGTAGATGGATACTAAACATTAGGAGGCACATCCTTGATATATGGCCTATGCTTCGGCAAAGCACGGAAATTTCTAAGCATGGGAAGTGACTGCCATAAAAAAAAAAAAATATGGAAAATATATGCAAGAAAAAAAAATATAGAAAAAAAACAATGGCTTTTCCTAGTACTGCTGGAAAAAGTCAACACCAACAACAACAATAATAATAATAATAATAATAAT